>NC_057805.1:317788809-318005907 GCF_018294505.1 Triticum aestivum
GTACGAGGGCTGAATGGCTACAAAATTAAATATGAGGAGCTAAAAGGACCAAGTCTTAAGACACCTACCTCTAGCTTCTTGATTCCCTGCATTGTTGCTTTGTAAGCCAAGAGTGAATGCCCTAATCCAACACCCAAGTTTCTCAAAACAGTTGAATCAGTGAGATCACGCTGTCATTGATGTAGCATGGCAGTTCATTAGTTCAAGATACCAATATTTCAATAGAATCTAAATACAATGATTAAGTTGTTGTCTGGCATGGGTATTCAACATCCAAATAACACAATTTAATTCAGTTGTTGACGAATGAAGATGGGGAAATTCAAGTATAGAAGTGATAACATTACCTGCAACCTTGATATTGGTAGTTTCATACTTAAAGTACATAAAAGACCATTCGACACACTAAGATTGCCTTCACTATTTTCAAAGTTGATGGGATTGATTTTGTGAGGCATGGTGGAGGATCCAACTTCACCAGCCTTTGCTATCTGAAACAAAATGGGGGAATGCAGAGTAAGTTGAAATGGAAACAATAAGTCAATATGAGTAGGTTCTTTCTTGCAGTATTGAATCAAACTCTTTGATGATAGCCTAGTCTTCATAGCTTTACCTGCTTGAAGTAGCCTGCTGATATGTAAGTCCACATGTCTTTGTCAAAGTCAGTCAAGACAATGTTGAACTGGACAAATAGATTGAAGAGCTTTGAGATATAGTCATGAGGTTCAATCTGTAAAGAGGATAAATACTGCATCAGAACAAATAATCCTGATAGAAATGTAAATAGTAGGGGAAGCGAGTGCCATAGGCTCATCATACTGAGTCATATCTCCATAGAAAAAATGGTGCCCAAGACGTGAAAAAACGTAAGGAACAATGAAGTGACAAAATAATCACCTGAGTAACATAAGGATTGAACTCCAAACCTAAGGATCTGACAAACTCTTCTGTCATCTTAGGCCAGTCAATTTCTGGATATGCAACTACATCAGCATTGTAATTTCCAACAGCACCAGCAAATTTCCCTAGTATCTTGACCTCAGAAAAACTCTTCCCAATATCAGATAATCTGGCTGCAAAATTTGCCATCTCCTTTCCCAGAGTTGTTGGTGATGCCGGCTACAAGTGGGAAGCTGAAAATTTTAAGCTAGTATTCCAGGCATATCAGCAACAAAAGGCTAGATCTCGGCATATTGCTTGAGAAGTCCATATCAGGAAGATAGAAGCCTCGTGTCAATTAACAGTGTTGTCTATTAAGTTGGACTATTACATACGAACCTTTGTGCTAAACTGCTAAACTCTGCAGTGCAGCAATACTGAATAATGTTTTTCGCCTTCATATTTTTAGCAGAAGTGGTTTTATTTATAGAATATGGTAAAAACAAATAGAGGACATTTGTCCAAGTAAATGAAAGAAACAATTACACAAGGCTTAGGCCGGAAACAACATGTAACAGTAGTATCTATCTTATTCCCATTTTGTGTTTTAAAAGAAAGCCAAATTTCTTGTCAATTCTACCCCTATCGACTTGGGAGTTAGGAACAGCATAGTTGTGAATTTGACCAGTTGCACAGTTCCATTCTTTGTATGCACTGTGCAGGAGTTATCACTATTCATGCTCTCTTATTGCAGCAATGGCAAGCAAACATAAAAAAGCTCGAGTAAGTTTATCGTAGCACATGTTACATAATAGAACAGTTGAGTCACATATAGTCAAATCTACTGCATAACAATGTTGTATGGATATGAAGAAACAATAATTCAGATATTCATTAATCTCACACTAATACATCCACAAGCATACATTAATAAAGAAATTCAAAAACTAAAAGGTGGCTCTACATACCTGTCCATGAGTTTTAGACAACAAAGGGACGTGTGCATTTTCCGTTGCCAAGGAACATATTGCGCTGCATACATCGATCATCACAGGGAACATAACTGTGTTTACCCCCTCTTTTAGAGCCAATGCATGTGACAGGTTGTTGATGTCTTCAGAAGTACATCCAAAATGGAAGAATTCCAAAACCTGGGAGAACATGATCAGAATGATAGTTGACTTCACAAACGGAAGTGAACACTTCAAAACTGAAAACCAGCTTGTGTACCTTTGCAACCTCTGGATTTGAGCTGCATTTCTGCTTCAGATAGTACTCAACAGCTTTCACGTCATGGTTAGTTATTTTCTCAATTTGTTTCACTTCTTTAGCATCATTGATGCTAAAATCTTGGACAATTGCATCCAAGAAGAGCTGAGCATCCTTGCTAAATGGTGGCACTTCCTTGACCTCAGGAATTTGAGAAAGCTTCAGCAACCATTTGACCTACAGAACTAAAAACCACTTCATTTACGTAGCATTGACCATGGCACACTAGCAACCGAACTGATCCACACGAGTCAAGATTATACAGACATGGTAGATATAATATAATACACGCACAAGGCGGGAGCTATTCGAAGAGCCGAACCTCGACTAAGACGCGGTATCTGATGAGGCCGAACTCACTGAAGAAGGGCATCAAGTCCTTGATAAACCTGAAGTACCGTCCGTCCAGAGGTGATAGCGCCATCATACAGAAAGTGTCCAGGTCTGTCGCTTGCTCCAGCTCCCCCACCGACCTCGCCGCCCAGTCCATGGGAGCACTCATCTGATCAACGAACGCACGGAACGCATCTCATAAGCAACCATCATCACTGGTTAAATAAAATGGAACGGCGAGTACTTCGGGAAGGTATCCCTCGCACCTCGAGATCCCTGGCTTCGGCTCCAACGGCTGCAGAGCAGCTTAGGCGCCGCGGCGGCTGCGCGGTGGCGCCGAGCACGGCGGCTCTCGGGGCGACGGCCAAGCGTGGGGAGGCGAGGAAGGCGGCGGTGGCCGGGGACTTGAGAGAGGGCGGCGCCGACATGCTCGGGAGGCGCGGCGGCGGCTGAAAACCCTAGGAGCGTGGAAGCGAGGACTGGCGGGGCCGTGCGGCGTGGGGAGGGGAGGGAAGGGGATAGGTAGCAGCAAAGCGGCGGAAAGGGAGGGTAGAGGGGTTTAAAGGGAAGAAGGGGTTTGGAGATGCTCGGGTGTGTTTGGTACAGTAGTAAAATGCATGGGCGATCAAAAAAGAAAAAAATACTCCACTACTGGTCATTGAACTTATCGTGTATGCTTACTTTGGTTACTGTACTTAAGAATACAATCAATGCAGTTCTCTATACATACTGAGGTGATATTATACGATCATCCAGATCGTATAGATCTGTATTTCATCTATTTGACCGGTCAAACAATCCACATGGCGTCTCGTAGAGTTCAATGGCTCCCACGCAAAAAGAAAAATCCTAATGGTTGTTACGTGAATGGTTGAACGAGTAAAAGGATTTCTCCTCTGGTCGGACACTTGGCGAGGCAGGTGCAGTTGGTCCATAAGTGCGAGGTCTCGGGACTGAATCTTATTTTCTCTTCTTTCGTCCACCCACTGACAGGTAGGACCCATATAGATCGAGAGAGAAAATGAGCTGACGAGGCGCCAGTTGGATTGTTTGACCCGTCAAATAGCTGGAATACGGAGATATACAATTTGGCAATGACCTTATAATCACTTCAACACGTATATAGTAACCGTACTAATCGTATTCTTAAGTACAGTAACCAAAGTGAGCGTATATGATAAGTTCAATGACCATCAACGTATTTTACTCAAAAAAAATGCATGGGCAGTCATGATTCTTTCGGTGAACTGTTTACTAGGTCTTAATACTTTTAAAATGCACATTCAAGTTCTAATTTTTTAAAGTGATTCATCCAAGGTCTTCAATTTGTCTAACTCGCACTGACCGGCATGCATGGCGCTTTGAGCGTGACCACGTGGACAAGAGGCCCCAGGACGCGTAATGACGGGAGGGCCTAGGAGGTGTAACTACAGGAGGGCCCATGAGTTCTAAATTTATCCACGTCGACAAGAGGGCCGATCGTTACCCCTCATGGGCCCTCCTGTCGACGTGGCTACATGCTATGCAGGCCGCTCAGCGTAGATCTGGCTGATTTAGGACCTTAGATAAATCATTTTAAAAGATTTAGGACTCAAACATGCATTTTAAAAGTATTAGGATCCAGTCGACACTTTAGTGAAAGAATTAGAACCGCCCGTGCATTTTACTCGTTCAAGTCATGGGCGGGAATGAAGTCTGATTCGTACCTGGTCCTCGTGTTTGGTTGGACAAGGTACCGGAACTCACCCATTCTCCGAACCGAATATACCCTTAGTATGTCGAATGCAGACATTCCTTCAAATAGGAGGAATCACATGAAACTATCTCTCCTTGGCGCTCTCACCTTCCTTTCCCAATGCACACCCCCACGAAACCCTCTCCCATTTGCGGGTTGTCGTCGCCGCTTCTCTCTCCCTAGATCTGAGTCGTTGGCTGCTTATATCCTTCACCCCTGATGCCATATGCTCCTCTCCGTCCATCATGTCGTTGTTTGCTCCTCTCCCTCACCTCCTCCTCAATCCACAGCGAGATGGTAGATGAGCGGCTACAGGGCAATGGTCTTGAAGGTGGGCGACGAGCGAGGGGCTACTCTGGAGCGAGGATTAGCAGCCAGCCAGCAGTGACAACAACGACGACATCGTCTGCTTGCCTGGGCAGCGACCAAAGAGGAAAGGAGAGCGACCAGTGAGTTGATGAATGCAATTCTTTCATGTTTTGTTTAATGGAAAATAATGAGATTTTTTCATATATAAACTATGGTTCCTTTTCAGATTATATCAATTGATTGTACTATAAATATGAAGGAAATGGTTCTTGAAAGTTTGAATAGTCTGATGCTAAAAATGTGTGCATGTTTGGCAATGCTTTCTTCCCTATTTCGAGTGCATGTTTTGTTTGTCTTTTGACCAAATTTTGATACGAGCTTGACAAAATTTGACAAAATGTAAAGAGTTATAATAGTGGCGATGTTTATACATATATGAGAGTCCCATCATTTATATGCAAAAAATTGAGATAAACAAAATCAATCATGGTCTATCTCTTAAACCAGACGCTGGGATGGAACTATTGCATTCCTCCTAATTCCCTTCACCAAACACCGGAATAGAACCAACCCCTTCCAGTGTAGTGAAAGTATGAAACCATAAAATTTCATTTCACTTTGTTTCCGAACCAAACACACCCAAGATGACTGTTAATGTTGATTTTGTTTCTTTTGGGTTTAGTGAACTAAGATTCGGAGCGAAGGCGGCTAACCATATCTTTCTTCGAAAGGCGAGCTTTGCGTCGGTCGACCTGCATGAGCACCTTGTTTGTCGTCGCAACCGTTGGATTGAGCGATGCAACACCGTTGGATGCCTCTCCTCGAATTGTCTCCTTCATCCAACTTCATTAATGCTTGCAAAAAAAATCCCCATCACCTGCAGCGCGCGTCTCTATCCCATCTAGCACCTTCCATCTCATGTGTGCCTCACCTCGCACCATGCTGCTAGCCCTATAGGCTCTCGTGCGTTGGTCGTCGTCCCCATCATCAGGCTACTCGCCGCTCGTAGCAGAGGTGCCGGTCTCCAATCACCACATCCATGTTGGGGAACGCAGTAATTTCAAAATTTTCCTACGCACACGCAAGATCCATCTAGGTGATGGATAGCAACGAGCGGGGAGAGTGTGTCCACGTACCCACGTAGACCGAAAGCGGAAGCGTTTAGTAACACGGTTGATGTAGTCGAACGTCTTCGCAATCCAACCGATCCAAGTACCGAATGCACGTCACCTCCGCGATCTGCACACATTCAGCTCGGTGACGTCCCTCGTACTCTTGATCCAGCTGAGGCCGAGGGAGAGTTTCGTCAGCACGACGGCGTGATGATGGTGATGATGAAGTTACCGACGCAGGGCTTCGCCTAAGCACTACAACGATATGACCGAGGTGGAAATCTGTGGAGGGGGCACCGCACACGGCTAAGACAACTGTCAACTTGTGTGTTTATGGGGTGCCCCCTTCCCCCGTATATAAAGGAGGGGAGGAGGGGAGGGCCGACCCTCTCTATGGCGCGCCCAAGGGGGAGTCCTACTCCCAGTAGGAGTAGGTTTCCCCCCTTTCCCTAGTTGGAGTAGGAGAAGAAGGAAGAGGGAGAAGGAGAGAAGGAAAGGGGGGTCGGCCCCCTCCCCAATTCGGATTGGGCTTAGGGGGGCGCGCCCCCCACTTGGTCGCCTCCTCCTCTCTCCCACCATGGCCCATTAAGGCCCATTGACTCCCCGGGGGGTTCCGGTAACCCCCGGCACTCCGGTAATTGCCCGAACTTATCCGAAACCATTTTTGGTGTCCAAACATAGCCTTCCAATATATCAATCTTTATGTATCGACCATTTCGAGACTCCTCGTCATGTCCGTGATCATACTCGGGACTCCGAACTACCTTTGGTACATCAAAACACATAAACTCATAATACCGATCGTCATCGAACGTTAAGCGTGCGGAACCTACGGGTTCGAGAACTATGTAGACATGACCGAGACTCACTTCCGGTCAATAACCAATAGCGGAACCTGGATGCTCATATTGGTTCCTACATATTCTACGAAGATCTTTATCGGTCAAACCGCATAACAACATATGTTGTTCCCTTTGTCATCGGTATGTTACTTGCCCGAGATTCGATCGTCGGTATCATCATACCTAGTTCAATCTCATTACCGGAAGTCTCTTTACTCGTTCCGCAATGCATCATCCCGTAACTAACTCATTAGTCACATTGCTTGCAAGGCTTATAGTGATGTGCATTACCGAGAGGGCCCAGAGATACCTCTCCGACAATCGGAGTGACAAATCCTAATCTCGATCTATGCCAACTCCACAAACACCATCGGAGACACCTGTAAAGCATCTTTATAACCACCCAGTTACATTGTGACGTTTGATAGCACACTAAGTGTTCCTCCGGTATTCGGGAGTTGCATAATCTCATAGTCATAGGAACATGTATAAGTTATGAAGAAAGCAATAACAATAAACTAAACGATCATAGTGCTAAGCTAATGGATGGGTCAAGTCAATCACATCATTCTCTAATGGTGTGATCCCATTCATCAAATAACAACTCTTGTCCATGGCTTGTGCACTCTGTTTGTCTATGTATTCACACGTGTACTAAGTTTCCGGTTAATACAATTCTAGCATGAATAATAAACATTTATCATGATATAAGGAAATATAAATAACAACTTTATTATTGCCTCTAGGGCATATTTCCTTCGGTCTCCCACTTGCACTAGAGTCAATAATCTAGATTACATTGTAATGATTCTAACACCCATGGAGTCTTGGTGTTGATCATGTTTTGCTCGTGAGAGAGGCTTAGTCAACGGGTCTGCAACATTCATATCTGTATGTATCTTGCAAATCTCTATGTCTCCCTCCTTGACTTGTTCGCGGATGGAATTGAAGCGTCTCTTGATGTGCTTGGTTCTCTTGTGAAATTTGGATTCCTTTGCCAAGGCAATTGCACCAGTATTGTCACAAAAGATTTTCGTTGGACCCGATGCACTAGGTATGACACCTAGATCGGATATGAACTCCTTCATCCAGACTCCTTCATTTGCTGCTTCCGAAGCAGCTATGTACTCCGCTTCACACGTAGATCCCGCCACGACGCTCTGCTTGGAACTGCACCAACAAACAGCTCCACCATTCAATAAAAATACGTATCCGGTTTGTGACTTAGAGTCATCCGGATCAGTGTCAAAGCTTGCATCGAAGTAACCATTTACGACGAGCTCTTTGTCACCTTGCTACCTCTTGAGCACTGCATTGGTTTTCCCTTGAAGAGGAAAGGGTGATGCAACAAAGTAGCGTAAGTATTTCCCTCAGTTTTTGAGAACCAAGGTATCAATCCAGTAGGAGGCTACGCGCGAGTCCCTTGCACCTACACAAAACAAATAAATCCTCGCAACCAACGCGATAAGGGGTTGTCAATCCCTACACGGTCACTTACGAGAGTGAGATCTGATAGATATGATAGGATAATATTTTTGGTATTTTTATGATAAAGATGTAAAGTAAAATAAAAGCAAAGTAAAAAGCAACGGAAATAACTAAGTGTTGGAAGATTAATATGATGAAGATAGACCCAGGGGCCATAGGTTTCACTAGTGGCTTCTCTCAAGAGCATAAGTATTTTACGGTGGGTGAACAAATTACCGTTGAGCAATTGACATAATTGAGCATAGTTATGAGAATATCTAGGTATGATCATGTATATAGGCATCACGTCCAAAACAAGTAGACCGACTCCTGCCTGCATCTACTACTATTACTCCACACATCGACCGCTATCCAGCATGCATCTAGAGTATTAAGTTCATAAGAACAGAGTAACGCCTTAAGCAAGATGACATGATGTAGAGGGATAAATTCATGCAATATGATAAAAAAAACCATCTTGTTATCCTCGATGGCAACAATACAATACGTGCCTTGCTGCCCCTACTGTCACTGGGAAAGGACACCGCAAGATTGAACCCAAAGCTAAGCACTTCTCCCATTGCAAGAAAGATCAATCTAGTAGGCCAAACCAAACTGATAATTTGAAGAGACTTGCAAAGATAACCAATCATACATAAAAGAATTCAGAGAAGATTCAAATATTGTTCATAGATAAACTTGATCATAAACCCACAATTCATCGGTCTCAACAAACACACCGCAAAAGAAGATTACATCGAATAGATCTCCACGAGAGAGGGGGAGAACATTGTATTGAGATCCAAAAAGAGAGAGGAAGCCATCTAGCTACTAACTATGGACCCGAAGGTCTGAGATAAACTACTCACACTTCATCGGAGAGGCTATGGTGTTGATGTAGAAGCCCTCCGTGATCGATGCCCCCTCCGGCGGAGCTCCGGAACAGGCCCCAAGATGGGATCTCGTGGGTACAGAAGGTTGCGGCGATGGAATTAGGTTTTTGGCTCCGTATCTGATCGTTTGGGGGTACGTAGGTATATATAGGAGGAAGAAGTACGTCGGTGGAGCAACAGGGGGCCCACGAGGGTGGAGGGCGCGCCTGGCGGGGTAGGCGCGGCCCCCTACCTCGTGGCTTCCCTGTTGGTTGCTTGACGTAGGGTCCAAGTCTCCTGGATCATGTTCGTTTCGAAAATCACGTTCCCGAAGGTTTCATTCCGTTTGGACTCCGTTTGATATTCTTTTTCTGCGAAACTCTGAAATAGGCAAAAACAACAATTATGGGCTGGGCCTCCGGTTAATTGGTTAGTCCCAAAAATAATATAAAAGTGAATAATAAAGCCCAATAATGTCCAAAACAGAAGATAATATAGCATGGAGCTATCAAAAATTATAGATACGTTGGAGACGTATCAAGCATCCCCAAGCTCAATTCCTGCTCGTCCTCGAGTAGGTAAATGATAAAAACAGAATTTTTGATGCGGAGTGCTACTTGGCATAATTTCAATGTAATTCTTCTTAATTGTGGTATGAATATTCAGATCCGAAAGATTCAAGACAAAAGTTCATATTGACATCAAAATAATAATACTTCAAGCATACTAACTAAGCAATTATGTCTTCTCAAAATAACATGGCCAAAGAAAGTTATCCCTACAAAATCATATAGTCTGGCTATGCTCTATCTTCACCACACAGAATATTTAAATCATGCACAACCCCGATGACAAGCCAAGCAATTGTTTCATACTTTTGACGTTCTCAAACTTTTTCAATCTTCACGCAATACATGAGCGTGAGCCATGGACATAGCACTATATGTGGAATAGAATAGTGGTTGTGGAGAAGACAAAAAGGAGAAGATGGTCTCACATCAACTAGGCGTATCAACGGGCTATGGAGATGCCCATCAATAGATATCAATGTGAGTGAGTAGGGATTGCCATGCAACGGATGCACTAGAGCTATAAGCATATGAAAACTCAACAAAAGAAACTAAGTGGGTGTGCATCCAACTCGCTTGCTCACGAAGACCTAGGGAATTTTGAGGAAGCCCATCATTGGAATATACAAGCCAAGTTCTATAATGAAAAATTCCCACTAGTATATGAAAGTGATATCATAGAAGACTCTCTATCATGAAGATCATGGTGCTACTTTGAAGCACAAGTGTGGTAAAAGGATAGTAACATTGTCCCTTCTCTCTTTTTCTCTCATCATTTTTTTTATTTGGGCCTTTTCTTCTTCTTTTTTATGGCCTCTTTTTTTCGTCCGGAGTCTCATCCCGACTTGTGGGGGAATCATAGTCTCCATCATCCTTTCCTCACTTGGGACAATGCTCTAAAAATGATGATCATCACACTTTTATTTTCTTACAACTCAACAATTACAACTCGATACTTAGAACAAAATATGACTCTAGGTGAATGCCTCCGGCGGTGTACCGGGATATGCAATGAATCAAGAGTGACATGTATGAAAGAATTATGAACGGTGGCTTTGCCACAAATACAATGTCAACTACATGATCATGCAAAGCAATATGACAATGATGAAGCGTGTCATAGTAAACGGAACGGTGGTATGTTGCATGGCAATATATCTCGGAATGGCTATGGAAATGCCATGATAGGTAGGTATGGTGGCTGTTTTGAGGAAGGTATATGGTGGGTGTATGATACCGGCGAAAAGTGTGCGGTATTAGAGAGGCTAGCAATGGTGGAAGGAGGAAAAGTGCGTATAATCCATGGACTCAACATTAGTCATAAAGAACTCATATACTTATTGCAAAAATCTACAAGTTATCAAAGCAAAGTATTACGCGCATGCTCCTAGGGGGATAGATTGGTAGGAAAAGACCATCGCTCGTCCCCGACCGCCACTCATAAGGAAGACAATCAATAAATAAATCATGCTCCGACTTCATCACATAACGGTTCACCATACGTGCATGCTACGGGAATCACAAACTTTAACACAAGTATTTCTCAAATTCACAACCACTCAACTAGCATAACTCTAATATCACCATCTTCATATCTCAAAACAATTATCAAGCATCAAACTTCTCTTAGTATTCAACACACTCATAAGAAAGTTTTTACTATTCTTGAATACCTAGCATATTAGGATTATTTAAGCAAATTACAATGCTATTTAAGACTCTCAAAATAATCTAAGTGAAGCATGAGAGATCAATAGTTTCTATAAAACAAATCCACCACCGTGCTCTAAAAGATATAAGTGAAGTACTAGAGCAAAAAACCATATAACTCAAAAGATATAAGTGAAGCACATAGAGTATTCTAATAATTCCGAATCATGTGTGTCTCTCTCAAAAGGTGTGTACAGCAAGGATGATTGTGGTAAACTAAAAAGCAAAGACTCAAATCATACAAGACGCTCCAAGCAAAACACATATCATGTGGTGAATAAAAATATAGCTCCAAGTAAAGTTACCGATGGAAGTAGACGAAAGAGGGGATGCCTTCCGGGGCATCCCCAAGCTTTGGCTTTTTGGTGTCCTTAGATTATCTTGGGGGTGCCATGGGCATCCCCAAGCTTAGGCTCTTGCCACTCCTTGTTCCATAATCCATCAAATGTTTCACCCAAAACTTGAAAACTTCACAACACAAAACTCAGCAGAAAATCTCGTGAGCTCCGTTAGCGAAAGAAAACAAAAGACCACTTCAAGGTACTGTAATGAACTCATTCTTTATTTATATTGGTGTTAAACCTACAGTATTCCAACTTCTCTATGGTTTATAAACTCTTTTACTAGCCATAGATTCATCAAAATAAGCAAACAACACACGAAAAACAGAATCTGTCAAAAATAGAACAGTCTGTAGTAATATGTAACTAACGCAAACTTCTGGAACTCCAAAAAACCAGCCAAAATAGGACGACCTAGAAAATTTGTTTATTGATCAGCAGCAATTGGAATCAATATTTTATAACGTTCTGGTGATTTTTAACAATTGTTTTCGTGAACAGAAAGTTTCGGGAAATTTCTGCAAGATCAAATAACTATCATCCAAGAAGATCCTATAGGTTTAACTTGGCACAAACACTAATTAAAACATAAAAACACATCTAACCGGAGGCTAGAACAAATATTTATTCCTAAACAGAAGCAAAAAGCAAAAAATTAAAAATAAAATTGGGTTGCCTCCCAACAAGCGCTATCGTTTAACGCCCCTAGCTAGGCATAAAAGCAAGGATAGATCTAGGTATTGCCATCTTTGGTAGGCAATCCATAAGTGGCTGTCATGATAGGTTCATATGGTAATTTTATTTTATTCCTAGGGAAGTGTTCCATGCCTTTCTTTAATGGAAATTGGAATCTAATATTCCCTTCCTTCATATCAATAATTGCACCAATCGTTCTAAGGAAAGGTCTACCAAGAATAATAGGACATGAAGGATTGCAATCTATGTCAAGAACGATAAAATCTACGGGCACATAGTTCCTATTTGCAACAATAAGAACATCATTAATTCTTCCCATAGGTTTCTTAATAGTGGAATCCGCAAGGTGCAAGTTTAAAGAGCAATCATCAAAATCACGGAAACCTAGCAAATCGCACCAAGTTTTTGGAATCGTGGAAACACTAGCACCCAAATCACACAAAGCATAGCATTCATGATCTTTAATCTTAATTTTGATAGTAGGTTCCCACTCATCATAAAGTTTTCTAGGGATAGAAACTTCCAACTCAAGTTTTTCTTCATAAGATTGCATCAAAGCATCAACGATATGTTTGGTAAAAGCTTTATTTTAACTATAAGCATGAGGAGAATTTAGCACGGATTGCAACAAGGAAATACAATCTATCAAAGAGCAATTATCATAATTAAATTCCTTGAAATTCAAAATAGTGGGTCCATTAACATCTAATGTTTTGATTTCTTCAATCCCACTTTTATCAATTTTAGCATCAAGATCTAAAAACTCTGAATTTTTGGAACGCCTTCTAGGTAAAGGTGGATCATATTCAGTCCCATCATTATCAAGATTCATATTACAAAACAAAGATTTAATAGGGGACACATCAATAACTTTTAGATCTTCATCTTTGTTTTCATAAAAATTAGAAGAACACGCTTTTATAAAACAATCTTTCTTAGCACGCATCCTAGCGGTTCTTTCTTTGCACTCATCAATGGAAATTCTCATGGCTTTGAGAGACTCATTGATATCATGCTTAGGAGGAATAGATCTCAGTTTTAAAGAATCAACATCAAGAGAAATTCTATCAACGTTCCTAGCCAATTCATCAACTTTAAGCAAATTTTTTTCAAGCAAAGCATTGAAATTCTTTTGCGAATTCATAAACTCTTTAACACTAGTCTCAAATTCAGAGGTCATATTATTAAAATTTCCATAAGAATTGTTGTAGGAATTACCATAATTATTAGAGGAATTGCTAGGATAAGGCCTAGGATTAAAGTTTCCTCTATACGCGTTGTTACCAAAATTATTCCTACCAATAAAATTCACATCCATAGATTCATTATTATTCTCAATCAAAGTAGACAAAGGCATATCATTGGGATCAGAAGAAACACTCTTAGTAGCAAATAATTTCATAAGTTCATCCATCTTTCCACTCAAAACATTAATTTCTTCTATCGCATGCACTTTTTTATTAGTAGATCTTTCAGTGTGCCATTGAGAATAATTAACCATAATATTATCTAGGAGTTTAGTAGCTTCTCCTAAAGTGATTTCCATAAAAGTGCCTCCCGCGGCTGAATCTAAAAGATTTCTATAAGCAAAATTCAATCCGGCATAAAATTTTTGTATAATCATCCACAAATTCAAACCATGAGTAGGGCAATTACGTATCATTAATTTCATCCTCTCCCAAGCTTGTGCAACATGTTCATGATCAAGTTGCTTAAAATTCATAATATCGTTTCTAAGAGAGATAATCTTAGCGGGAGGAAAATACTTAGAGATAAAAGCATCTTTGCACTTATTCCAAGAATCAATACTATTTTTAGGCAAAGACGAAAACCAAGCTTTAGCATAATCTCTAAGCGAAAAAGGAAATAGCTTCAGTTTAACAATATCATTATCAACATATTTTTTCTTTTGCATATCACACAAATCAACGAAGCTATTTAGATGAGTAGCGGCATCTTCACTAGGAAGGCCGGCGAATTGATCTTTCATGACAAGATTCAACAAAGCAGCATTGATTTCACAAGATTCAGTATTGGTAAGAGGAGCAATCGGAGTGCTAAGGAAATAATTATTGTTGGTATTGGTAAAGTCACATAATTTGGTATTATCTTGAGCCATCGTGACAAGCAAGCAAACCAACACACGAGCAAACAAGAGACGGGCAAAACGAGGCAAACGGAAAAGAGAGGGCGAATAAAACGGCAAGGGTGAAGTGGGGGAAAGAAAAACGAGAGGCAAATGGCAAATAATGTAATGCGGGAGATAAGGGTTTGTGATGGGTACTTGGTATGTTGACTTTTGCGTAGACCTCCCCGGCAACGGTGCCAGAAATCCTTCTTGCTACCTCTTGAGCACTGCGTTGGTTTTCCCTTGAAGAGGAAAGGGTGATGCAGCAAAGTAGTGTAAGTATTTCCCTCAGTTTTTGAGAACCAAGGTATCAATCCAGTAGGAGGCTACGCGCGAGTCCCTCGCACCTACACGAAACAAATAAATCCTCGCAACCAACGCTATAAGGGGTTGTCAATCCCTACACGGTCACTTACGAGAGTGAGATCTGATAGATTTGATAGGATAATATTTTTGGTATTTTTATGATAAAGATGCAAAGTAAAATAAAAGCAAAGTAAAAAGCAACGGAAATAACTAAGTGTTGGAAGATTAATATGATGAAGATAGACCCGGGGGCCATAGGTTTCACTAGTGGCTTCTCTCAAGAGCATAAGTATTTTACGGTGGGTGAACAAATTACTGTTGAGCAATTGACAGAATTGAGCATAGTTATGAGAATATCTAGGTATGATCATGTATATAGGCATCACGTCCGAAACAAGTAGACCGACTCCTGCCTGCATCTACTACTATTACTCCACACATCGACCGCTATCCAGCATGCATCTAGAGTATTAAGTTCATAAGAACAGAGTAACGCCTTAAGCAAGATGACATGATGTAGAGGGATAAATTCATGCAATATGATAAAAAACCCCATCTTGTTATCCTCGATGGTAACAATACAATACGTGCCTTGCTGCCCCTATTGTCACTGGGAAAGGACACCGCAAGATTGAACCCAAAGCTAAGCACTTCTCCCATTGCAAGAAAGATCAATCTAGTAGGCCAAACCAAACTGATAATTCGAAGAGACTTGCAAAGATAACCAATCATACATAAAAGAATTCAGAGAAGATTCAAATATTGTTCATAGATAAACTTGATCATAAACCCACAATTCATCAGTCTCAACAAACACATCGCAAAATAAGATTACATCGAATAGATCTCCACGAGAGAGGGGGAGAACATTGTATTGAGATCCAAAAAGAGAGAGGAAGCCATCTAGCTACTAAATATGGACCCGAAGGTCTGAGGTAAACTACTCACACTTCATCGGAGAGGCTATGGTGTTGATGTAGAAGCCCTCCGTGATCGATGCCCCCTCCGGCGGAGCTCCGGAACAGGCCCCAAGATGGGATCTCGTGGGTACAGAAGGTTGCGGCGGTGGAATTAGGTTTTTGGATCCGTATCTGATCGTTTGGGGGTACGTAGGTATATATAGGAGGAAGATGTACGTCGGTGGAGCAACAGGGGGCCCACGAGGGTGGAGGGCGCGCCTGGCGGGGTAGGCGCGGCCCCCTACCTCGTGGCTTCCCTGTTGGTTGCTTGACGTAGGGTCCAAGTCTCCTGGATCATGTTCGTTCCGAAAATCACGTTCCCGAAGGTTTCATTCCGTTTGGACTCCGTTTGATATTCTTTTTCTGCGAAACTCTGAAATAGGCAAAAGATAGCAATTCTGGGCTGGGTCTCCGGTTAATAGGTTAGTCCCAAAAAAAATATATAAGTGAATAATAAAGCCCAATAATGTCCAAAACAGAAGATGATATAGCATGGAGCTATCAAAAATTATAGATACATTGGAGATGTATCACACCTCCATGAACGAGAAACATATCCCTAGTCCTTTTCAGGTACTTCAGGATGTTCTTGACGGCTGTCCAGTGATCCACTCCTCGATTACTTTGGTACCTCCCTGCTAAACTAATAGCAAGGCACACATCAGGTCTGGTACACAACATTGCATACATGATAGAACCTATGGTTGAAGCATAGGGAATGACTTTCATTTTCTCTCTATCTTCTGCAGTGGTCGGGCATTGAGTCTAACTCAACTTCACACCTTGTAACACAGGCAAGAACCCTTTCTTTGCTTGATCCATTTTGAACTTCTACAAAACTTTATCAAGGTATGTGCTTTGTGAAAGTCCAATTAAGTGTCTTGATCTATCTCTATAGATCTTGATGCCTAATATATAAGCAGCTTCACCGAGGTCTTTCATTTAAAAGTTCTTATTCAAGTATCCTTTTATGCTATTCAGAAATTCAGTATCATTTCTGATCAATAATATGTCATCCACATATAATATCAGAAATGCTACAGAGCTCCCACTCACTTTCTTGTAAATACAGGCTTCTCCAAAAGTCTGTATAAAATCATATGCTTTGATCACACTATCAAAGCATATATTCCAACTCCGAGAGGCTTGCACCAGTCCATAAATTGATCGCTGGAGCTTGCACACTTTGTTAGCACCTTTTGGATCGACAAAACCTTCCGGTTGCATCATATACAACTCTTCTTTAAGATATCCATTAAGGAATGCAGTTTTGACATCCATTTGCCAAGTTTCATAATCATAAAATGCGGCAATTGCTAACATGATTCAGACGGACTTAAGCATCGCTATGGGTGAGAAGGTCTAATCGTAGTCAACTCCTTGAACTTGTCGAAAACCTTTCGCAACAAGTCGAGCTTTGTAGATAGTAATATTACCGTCAGCGTCAGTCTTCTTCTTGAAGATCCATTTATTCTCTATGGCTTGCCGATCATCGGGCAAGTCAACCAAAGTCCACACTTTGTTCTCATACATGGATCCCATCTCAGATTTCATGGCCTCAAGCCATTTCGCGGAATCTGGGCTCATCATCGCTTCCTCATAGTTCGTAGGTTCGTCATGGTCAAGTAACATGACTTCTAGAACAGGATTACCGTACCACACTTGTGCGGATCTTACTCCGGTTGACCTATGAGGTTCGGTAGTAACTTGATCAGAAGTTTCATGATCATCATCATTAGCTTCCTCATTTACTGGTGTAGGAATCACTGGAACTGATTTCTGTGATGAACTACTTTCCAATAAGGGAGCAGGTACAATTACCTCATCAAGTTCTACTTTCCTCCCACTCACTTATTTCAAGAGAAACTTCTTCTCTAGAAAGGATCCATTCTTAGCAACGAATATCTTGCCTTCGGATCTGTGACAGAAGGTGTACCCAACAGTCTCCTTTGGGTATCCTATGAACACACATTTCTCCAATTTGGGTTCGAGCTTATCAGGTTGAAGCTTTTTCACATAAGCATCGCAGCCCCAAACTTTAAGAAACGACAACTTGGGTTTCTTGCCAAACCAAAGTTCATATGGTGTCGTCTCAACGGATTTAGATGGTGCCCTATTTAACGTGAATGCAGCCGTCTCTATAGCATAACCCCAAAACAATAGTGGTAAATTAGTAAGAGACATCATAGATCGCACCATATCTAATAAAGTATGATTACAACGTTCGGACGCACCATTACGCTGTGGTGTTCCGGGTGGCGTGAGTTGCGAAACTATTCCGCATTGTTTCAAATGAAGACCAAACTCGTAACTCAAATATTCTCCTCCATGATCAGATCGTAGAAACATTATTTTCTTGTTACGATGATTTTCCACTTCACTCTGAAATTCTTTGAACTTTTCAAATGTTTCAAACTTATGTTTCATCAAGTAGATATACCCATATCTGCTCAAATCATCTGTAGGTAAGAAAATAACGATACCTGCCGCGAGCATCAACACTCATCGGACCGCATACATCAGTATGTATTATTTCCAACAAGTCTGTTGCTCGCTCCATTGTTCCGGAGAACGGAGTCTTAGTCATCTTGCCCAAGAGGCATGGTTCGCAAGCATCAATTGATTCATAATCAAGTGATTCCAAAAGCCCATCAGAATGGAGTTTCTTCATGCGCTTTACACCAATATGACCTTAACGGCAGTGCCACAAATAAGTTGCACTATCATTATTAAACTTATATCTTTTCAATACTATGAATATGTGTATCACCACTATCAAGATTTAGTAAAAATAGACCACTCATCAAGGGTGCATGACCATAAAAGATATTACTCATATAAATAGAACAACCATTATTCTCTAATTTAAATGAATAACCGTCTCGCATCAAACAAGATCCAGATATAATGTTCATGCTTAACGCTGGCACCAAATAACAATTATTTAGGTCTAAAACTAATCCCGAAGGTAGATGTAGAGGTAGCGTGCCGACGACGATCACATCGAATTTAGAACCATTTCCCACGCGCATCGTCACCTCGTCCTTAGCCAATCTTCGCTTAATCCGTAGCCCCTGTTTCGAGTTGCAAATATTAGCAACGGAACCAGTATCAAATACCCAGGCGCTACTGCGAGCATTAGTAAGGTAAACATCAATAACATGTATATCAAATATACCTTTCACTTTGCCATCCTTCTTCTCCGCCAAATACTTGGGGCAGTTCCGCTTCCAGTGACCAGTCCCTTTGCAGTAGAAGCACTCAGTCTCAGGCTTAGGTCCAGACTTGGGCTTCTTCACTTGAGCAGCAACTTGCTTGCCGTTCTTCTTGAAGTCCCCCTTCTTCCCTTTACCCTTTTTCTTGAAACTGGTGGTCTTGTTGACCATCAACACTTGATGCTCCTTCTTGATTTCTACCTCCGCAGCCTTTAGCATCGCGAAGAGCTAGGGAATTGTCTTATCCATCCCTTGCATATTATAGTTCATCACGAAGCTTTTGTAGCTTGGTGGTAGTGATTGAAGAACTCTGTCAATGACACCATCAACTGGAAGATTAACTCCCAGCTGAGTCAAGTGATTGTGGTACCCAGACATTCTGAGTATATGCTCACTGATAGAACTATTCTCCTCCATTTGGCAGCTGTAGAACTTATTGGAGACTTCATATCTCTCAATCTGGGCATTTGCTTGAAATATTAACTTCAACTCCTGCAACATCTCATGTGCTCCATGACGTTCAAAACGTCGTTGAAGTCCCGGTTCTAAGCCATAAAGCATGGCACACTGAACTATCGAGTAGTCATCAGCTTTGCTCTGCCAGGCGTTCACAACGTCTGGTGTTGCTCCTGCAGCGGATCTTGCACCTAGCGGTGCTTCCAGGACGTAATTCTTCTGTGCAGCAATGAGGATAATCCTCAAGTTACGGACCCAGTCCGTGTAATTGCTACCATCATCTTTCAACTTAGCTTTCTCTAGGAACACATTAAAATTCAACGGAACAACAACACGGGCCATTTATCTACAACAACATAGACATGCAAAAACTATCAGGTACTAAGTTCATGATAAATTAAAGTTCAATTAATAATATTACTTAAGAACTCCCACTTAGATAGACATCCCTCTAATCATCTAAGTGATCACGTGATCCATATCAACTAAACCATGTCCGATCATCACGTGAGATGGAGTAGTTTTCAATGGTGAACATCACTATGTTGATCATATCTACTATACGATTCACGCTCGACCTTTCGGTCTCAGTGTTCCGAGGCCATATCTCATATGCTAGGCTCATCAAGTTTAACCCGAGTATTCTGCGTGTGCAAAACTGGCTTGCACCCGTTGTATGTGAACGTAGAGGTTTTCACACCCGATCATCACGTGGTGTCTCGGCACAACGAACTATAGCAATGGCGCATACTCAGGGAGAACACTTATACCTTGAAATTTAGTGAGAGATCATCATAATGCTACCGCCGTACTAAGAAAAATAAGATGCATAAAGGATAAACATCACATGCAATCAATATAAGTGATATGATATGGCCATCATCATCTCGTGCCTTTGATCTCCATCTCCAAAGCACCGTCATGATCACCATCATCACCGGCTTGACACGTTGATCTCCATTGAAGCATCGTTGTCGTCTCGCCAACTATTGCTTCTACGACTATCGCTACCGCTTAGTGATAAAGTAAAGCAATTACATGGCGATTGCATTTCATACAATAAAGCGACAACCATATGGCTCCTGCCAGTTGCCGATAATTGTGTTACAAAACATGATCATCTCATGCAACAATTTATATAATCACGTCTTGACCATATCACATCACAACATGCCCTGCAAAAACAAGTTAGACGTCCTCTACTTTGTTGTTGCAAGTTTTACGTGGCTGCTACGGGCTTAGCAACAACCGTTCTTACCTACGCATCAAAACCACAATGATTTTTCGTCAAGTATGCTGTTTTAACCTTCAACAATGACCGGGCGTAGTCACACTCGATTCAACTAAAGTTGGAGAAACAGACACCCACTAGCCACCTGTGTGCGAAGCACGTCGGTAGAACCAGTCTCGCGTAAGTGTACGCGTAATGTCGCTCTGAGCCGCTTCATCCAACAATACCGTCGAATCAAAGTAAGACATTGGTGGTAAGCAGTATGACTATTATCGCCCACAACTCTTTGTGTTCTACTCATGCATATAACATCTATGCATAGACCTGGCTCGGATGCCACTGTTGGGGAACACAGTAATTTCAAAAAATTCCTACGCACACGAAAGATCCATCTAGGTGATGCATAGCAACGAGTGGGGAGAGTGTGTCCACATACCCTCATAGACCGAAAGCGGAAGCGTTTAGTAACGCGGTTGATGTAGTTGAACGTCTTCGCAATCCAACCGATCCAAGTACCGAACGCACGGCACCTCCGCGATCTGCACATGTTCAGCTCGGTGACGTCCCTCGTACTCTTGATTCAGTTGAGGCCGAGGGAGAGTTTCATCAGCACGACGGCGTGATGACGGTGATGATGAAGTTACCGATGTAGGGCTTTGCCTAAGCACTACAACGATATGACCGAGGTGGAAATCTGTGAAGGGGGGCACCGCACACGGCTAAGACAACTGTCAACTTGTGTGACTATGGGTGCCCCCTTCCCCCGTATATAAAGGAGTGGGGGAGGGGAGGGCCGGCCCTCTCTATGGCGCGCCCAAGGGGGAGTCCTACTCCCAGTAGGAGTAGGTTCCCCCCTTTCCCTAGTTGGAGTAGGAGAAGAAGGAAGAGGGAGGAGGAGAGAAGGAAAGGGGGGCCGGCCCCCTCCCCAATTTGGATTGGGCTTGGGGGGCGCCCCCCCCACTTGGCCGCCTCCTCCTCTCTCCCACCATGTCCCATTAAGGCCCATTGACTCCCCGGGGGGGTCCGGTAACCCCCCGGCACTCCGGTAATTGCCCGAACTTATCTGAAACCATTCCGGTGTCCATACATAGCCTTCCAATATATCAATATTTAGGTCTCGACCATTTCGAGACTCCTCGTCATGTCCGTGATCACATCTGGGACTCCGAACTACCTTCGGTACATCAAAACACATAAACTCATAATACCGATCATCATCGAACGTTAAGCGTGCGGACCCTACGGGTTCGAGAACTATGTAGACATGACCGAGACTCACTTCCGGTCAATAACCAATAGCGGAACCTGGAAGCTTATATTGGTTCCTACATATTCTACGAAGGTCTTTATCGGTCAAACCGCATAACAACATACGTTGTTCCCTTTGTCATCGGTATGTTACTTGCCCGAGAGTCGATCATTGGTATCATCATACCTAGTTCAATCTCGTTACCGGCAAGTCGCTTTACTCGTTTCGTAATGCATCATCCCGTAACTAACTCATTAGTCACATTGCTTGCAAGGCTTATAGTGATGTGCATTACCGAGAGGGCCAAGAGATACCTCTCCGACAATCGGAGTGACAAATCCTAATCTCGATCTATGCCAACTCAACAAACACCATCGGAGACACTTGTAGAGCATCTTTATAATCACCTAGTTACGTTGTGACGGTTGATAGCATACTAAGTGTTCCTCCAGTATTCGGGAGTTGCATAATCTCATAGTCATAGGAACATGTATAAGTTATGAAGAAAGCAATAGCAATAAACTAAATGATCATATTGCTAAGCTAACGGATGGGTCAAGTCAATCACATCATTCTCTAATGATGTGATCCCGTTCATCAAATGATAACTCTTGTCCATGGCTAGGAAACTTAACCATCTTTGATTAACGAGCTAGTCAAGTAGAGGCATACTAGTGACACTCTGTTTGTCTATGTATTCACACATGTACTAAGTTTCCGGTTAATACAATTCTAGCATGAATAATTCACATTTATCATGATATAAGGAAATATAAATAACAACTTTATTATTGCCTCTAGGGCATATTTCCTTCAATCCAGCCTTGCACCTCATCATGCCTCCACCCCCTAGGTTGTAGCATCATCGGGTGGGGTTCCAGCATCACCATCGACCATCATCGTAGCATGTCGCACGCCCGTCGCAGCAAACCGTAAATAGCCACACAACATCCATCGTTGCCGCTCACCATCGTCAGCTCACCGTCTCCGTTTGAAGCCTTTTCAGAAGTCGGATGTAGCTTTCTCGACCACCTATGACAAATTTTTATGGTTGTGCGATGGCAAGCCCCCAGCTTCGCCGTCTTTACTTGAAGCTTTTTGATGACCCACAAGTATAGGGGATCAATCATAGTCCTTTCAATAAGTAAGAGTGTCGAACCCAACGAGGAGTACAAGGAAATGAAAAGTGGTTTCCAACAAGGTATTTTCTGCAAGCACTGAAATAGTCGGTAACAAGTAGTTTGATAGTAAGGTTGTCGGCGTTCTGGGAACGGGGGTACCCAGACTTGCCTGCTTGCGGCCCACGGCGTGGCTCCATCGACGGCCTGGTACGGCCCAACTTCAGCATCAACGACTCAAGACTCTCGCGAGGGGCCAAGCCTCGCGAGGCGGACGACACCAAGACCTCCACGAGGAGCGGCCTCCCCAGGCTGGCTCCCGAGGGGCGGAGAGTTCTAGGCAAGCCTCACCTCGCAAGGCTCGGATGACGTGAGCCATGACGACCAAGGCCAGGCAGGTGCCAGCGGGCGCAGTGTACCAGTTTCCTCTTTGGTGTTAAGGAGGCAACTGCAGGCGCGGAGTCCCGATGAATCAGCCAAAGGTTTCCATTCCGGTGCAACGAGACCAAGACCGCCAAGACGGCAGGACGGAGGTTATCGCCGAGCCCACCATGGCGTCACGACCACATGCTTTTGCAGGCAAAGACTACTTTTGTCAGGATAACATGTACTAGTTGTTCCCCTTCGAATTTGGCCGTTATGGGATCCCTTCCCGCCTTCATTTGGGAAGTGGACCAAGGCCACTATAAATAGAGCAGCACCACCGGCATAGAGGGAGAAGAAGGAAAACGAAGAGTGGACGGGTCCGGACGGATCATCGAGATCACCCTCTCCCTCACCAGCTCACTCGAGCCCAAGAACACTCCTCCTCCTGAGGTTGTTCCCCCACTGTACTAGTTCATCCTCAACCCCTCGAGGCCAATCCACCACAAAGCAGGAGTAGGGTTTTACACCGCAAGGTGGCCCGAACCTGGGTAAACTGTTGCATCACGTTTCCTTCCAGTTCATCGAGCTAGGCCGTGAGATTGGCGAGTAGGCAGACTGGCGAGGTTGAGTTCTTCGCACGCACCCCAGAGTTCGAACCTCTCAAGGGTCTGCGGAACCCGAAATCCAACATTTAGCGCGCCAGGTAGGGGTGCGTCGGAGCCTCTCTTCCTCCAGTCGATTTGCCAACGTTCCGCCGTCCCCATGGTTGATGCTTGTCGAGTTCGTGCTGAGCGCCGGGCCGCCCTCGCCGCCCGCGTTGCTCAGACCGCACCCGCCGGTGATGGTACTCCTCGCCGTTCCCTGTCGTCCGTGGCCCATGAGCAGCGGGCTTCGTTGATGCAGCCCTCTGTGCAGCGGGATGGACGCACCGCCACTCCGTCGCTGACCCCGGTGGCCGCTTCATCGTCTCACGCTCGTCGCGGACCTGCAAACGCGCAGGCTGCGTTGCTCATGGCACGCGTGCTCTTGCGCTACCGCCCCATCGACGACCTCTATGAGGACTGGCTGGACCGCATCGCCGAGCTCGTCAGTACCGCCGGAGATTCTCCTGCACCATCTCGCTCGCTGCTTCACCTGCCGCCCACTGTGGGTGACGTGGCCCATGGAGCACCTCCTCCACCTCCCAGGCAGGACGCCATCGTCAAACCAAGGTGCGAGGCTCCACGACGCGACCCGCCGCGCGACGAAGAAAGCTGCCTGGTGGTGCAGCGACCGCAAGGAGAGGCGCGTGCGCTTCCAGCACCGCCACGTCAAGACCGCACGCCGCCTGTGGTGGTGGCGCGCAAGCGCCAGGATCAGGCTCCACCTCCACGCTGGGCTCCCGTGACCATAGCAGGGTGCCACGCATTCACTCCGGAGCCGCGCAGCGTCGTCTGGCCGGGGAAGTTCAAGCCCGATCTGCCTCCGCGCTACGACGGCACCCCCGACCCTACTGAGTTCCTGTAGCTCTACAAGCTGAGCATCGAGGTGGCCAACGGCGAAAAGAAGGTTATGTGGAACTAGTTTCCCATGGCCCTCAAAGACAGCGCGCGCTCGTGGCTCCTGAACCTCCCCGCGGGATTGATCTCCTCCTGGGACGATATGCGAGAGCGTTTCGTCGCCAACTTCCAGGGCACTCGCGACCGCCCGCCGGCTGTGGGTGACCTGTGGCGTATCAAGAAGCAGCTAGGAGAGACCTTGCAGAAGTACATGCAGCGCTTCAACAATGTTCGCCTCAAGATCCCCAAGGTGTCGGACGAGGCCGTCATCTGTGATGTCAAGATGAAGGTGGAGCTCGCCATACACGAGGACCTGTGCACGGCTCTGGAGATGTTCAACATGGCAACCAAGTGTGCGAGAGCTGAGGAGGGGCGGCTCTCCCTTCTCGAGCTCCCTAACATGGACCCAGAAGACAAGAAGGCCAAAAGGCCAAGGACGTGAAGATCAAGGGAGCGGCCGTGCTCGCGGCCGAACCAGAGATGAAGCGCGGATGTGACCACCCAGAGTCATCCAAGGGCAGCCGCCCATTCTACGTCTTCCACAACGTGCACAGCCACAACACCAACGATTGCCAGGAGCTCAGGGCCATCCACGACGGGCGCCTCGATCATTGCCCCGAGCGCAACGATCGAGGCTACGACCGCGGAGGTGGCCGTGGTGGAGGACGCTGGGACGGCCGTGACCCTCTCCAAGAATGGCGCGACCAGCCTCGTGAGGACCGCTGGCAGGCCCAGCCTCGCGAGGGTGCCTGGAGAGATCAGCCTCGCGAGGACCATCCTCAGGGCAATGCCGGCCTTCCCTCGCCGCTCCCACCACTAAGAAGGAACGATGACCACCACCAGGACGAGGGCGCTGGGGGCTTCCAGGAGCCTCGTGTCGTCGCTTGCATTTTGGGCAGCACTCAGGCCCCAGCTTCCCATCTGAAAGGATAAAGAAGAGGTGTCTAGAGGGGAGGGGGGTGATTAGACCTTCAACAAAGAAAAGTAGCAGTTTTTAAGTTCTTCAAGTTAAGGTGGAGTTTTAGCATAAGTTTAAACATTCACAATACATTTCAAGCAAGCATGGTCTAACACCCACGATGGGGCTATATCTCCCACGTGTCGAGGCACGACTTAGAGGCATAACCGCATTGTAGGTTTTGTCGCAAGAAGGGTCATCTTCACACAATCTCATGTAATGAACAAGAATGGGATAAAGAGAGTTGGCTTACAATCGCCACTTCACACAATACTTAAATAAATCATACATCAATCAGAGTACACACATTGACCGACTACGGTCAAAGCCAAAAGAAAAGAAGATAACCCAACTGCTAGATCCCCGATCGTCCCAACTGGGCTCCACTACTGATCATCAGGAAACGAAACATAGTAACGACCAAGTTCCTCGTCGAACTCCCACTTGAGCTCAGTTGCGTCACCTGCACTGGTATCATCGGCACCTGCAACTGTTTGGAAGTATCTGGTGAGTCACGAGGACTCAGCAATCTCACACCCGCGAGATCAAGACTATTTAAGCTTATAGGAAGGAAAGGGTAGTGAGGTGGAGCTGCAGCAAGCACTAGCATGTATGTTGGCTAACATACGCAAATAAGAGCGAGAAGAGGAGCAACGGAACGGTCGTCAACTAGTAATGATCAAGAAGTGATCCTGAACTCCTACTTACGTCAAACATAACCCAAAACCGTGTTCACTTCCTGGACTCCGCCGAAAAGAGACCATCACGGTTACCCACGCGGTTGATGCATTTTAATTAAGTCAAGTGTCAAGTTCTCTACAACCGGATATTAACAAATTCCCATCTGCCACATAACCGCGGGCACGGCTCTCAAAAGTTTATACCCTGTAGGGGTGTCCCAACTTAGCCCATTATAATCTCTCACGGTCAACGAAGGATATTCCTTCTCCCGGGAAGACCCGATCAGTCTCGGAATCCCGGTTTACAAGACATTTCAAGAATGGTAAAACAAGACCAGCAAAGCCACCCGATGTGCCGACAAATCCCGATAGGAGCTGCACATATCTCGTTCTCAGGGCAACACCGGATGAGACTAGCTACGAGTAAAACCAGCCCTCAAGTTTCCCCAAGGTGGCCCCGCAGGCAGCTCGGTTCGGACCAACACTCGAAGGAGCACTGGCCCGGGGGGTCTAAAATAAACATGACCCTTGAGTCTGCAGAACCCAAGGGAAAAGGGGATAGGTGGTAGCAAATGGTAAAACCAAGGTTGGGCCTTGGTGGAGGAGTTTTATTCAAAGCGAACTGTCAAGGGGGTCCCATAAATCACCCAACCGCGTAAGGAACGCAAAATCAAGGAACATAACACCGGTTTGACGGAAACTAGGGCGGCAAGAGTGGAACAAAACACCAGGCATAAGGCCGAGCCTTCCACCCTTTACCAAGTATATAGATGCATTAATTAAATAAGAGATATTGTGATATCCCAAAGATATCCATGTTCCAACATGGAACAAACTTCATCTTCGCCTGCAACTAGCAACGCTATGAGAGGGGCTGAGCAAAAGCGGTAACATAGCCAAACAACGGTTTGCTAGGAAAGGTGGGTTAGAGGCTTGACATGGCAATATGGGAGGCATGATATAGCAAGTGGTAGGTAGCACGGCATAGCAATAGAGCGAACAACTAGCAAGCAAAGATAGAAGTGATTTCGAGGGTATGGTCATCTTGCCTGAGTTTCCACAAGGAAGAAGAACGAGTCCATGAAGTAGACGAACCAACGTAGTCAAATGGATCCTCACAATCGCAACGTTACCGGAACTACCAAGGAGAAGCACAACCGGAAAGAAGCAAACATCATGGTAAACAACCATCACATAAACATGGCATGATGCACAATCAAGTATGATGCATGTACGGTTTAAATAGGCATGGCAAAGCAAAGTGCACAAACAAAACTACAAGTTAAGTGGAGCTCAATATGCAACGAGTTGCATATTGACGAAACACCACATTCAAGTTATTTAGTTCGCTCTCGTTTATGTACCCAACAAAGTTAAATGTTGTTAAACATGGCAAGAGGGTGAAGCATAAATAAACTAACTATTTAGGCAAGTTTAAATGAGGCCGGAACAACAAACAACAATTCCGGAAAATCCCCATGTGCATATTTTAGATTTGGTACTGTTCTGCCATAAACACAATTTTAATGTTGTTAAACAGCAAAATAAAGAGCACCATGTTAAAATAGGCATTTTTCTACCCCATTTACATATCAAATTTATTTAAATCCAAGCTATGGTTAATTAGTTATGAAAATAAACCATTTTAACATGTCAAACATGCAAATGATATGCAAACAGCATTTTATACATTTTGAACATGGATGAAAACAGCATATTGTGAAACTAGATAAAATTCTAAGCATTTTACATATATAGTTTGTTTAGTTTGAATGCATGCATATTTAGATATGAGCAATGCAAAACAATGGCAGTTCTGAAAATATGCAGGCACTGGATATATGACAAGATCACAGACTGGAAAAAATATCATCGGGCCGAATCTGAAACAGTGGCAGTGGCCCAGGAGGAGATCTGGCCCGAAGTGGATGAGTGATTGTGCAGAGAAAAAGAAAACAAGGCAAAAATATCATCGGGCCGAATCTGAAACAGTGGCAGTGGCCCAGGAGGAGATCTGGCCCGAAGCGGATGAGTGATTGTGCAGAGAAAAAGAAAACAAGGCAAAAAACTGGGGGGCACCTGGGAGTCGAACCCAGTACCTCCCGGATGCGAGCGCGTGTGGCTAACAAAGTTAAATGTTGTTAAACATGGCAAGAGGGTGAAGCATAAATAAACTAACTATTTAGGCAAGTTTAAATGAGGCCGGAACAACAAACAACAATTCCGGAAAATCCCCATGTGCATATTTTAGATTTGGTACTGTTCTGCCATAAACACAATTTTAATGTTGTTAAACAGCAAAATAAAGAGCACCATGTTAAAATAGGCATTTTTCTACCCCATTTACATATCAAATTTATTTAAATCCAAGCTATGGTTAATTAGTGATGAAAATAAACCATTTTAACATGTCAAACATGCAAATGATATGCAAACAGCATTTTATACATTTTGAACATGGATGAAAACAGCATATTGTGAAACTAGATAAAATTCTAAGCATTTTACATATATAGTTTGTTTAGTTTGAATGCATGCATATTTAGATATGAGCAATGCAAAACAATGGCAGTTCTGAAAATATGCAGGCACTGGATATATGACAAGATCACAGACTGGAAAAAATATCATCGGGCCGAATCTGAAACAGTGGCAGTGGCCCAGGAGGAGATCTGGCCCGAAGCGGATGAGTGATTGTGCAGAGAAAAAGAAAACAAGGCAAAAATATCATCGGGCCGAATCTGAAACAGTGGCAGTGGCCCAGGAGGAGATCTGGCCCGAAGCGGATGAGTGATTGTGCAGAGAAAAAGAAAACAAGGCAAAAAACTGGGGGGCACCTGGGAGTCGAACCCAGTACCTCCCGGATGCGAGCGCGTGTGGCTAACCAGCTGGGCTACTGCTATGATCTCGCTAGAGTAGGAGCACGGCACACTTTGAATGGATGCCAAGGCCAATCCCTGACCTTCCATGAACGAACGGGAATCCTTGCCGGCGGCGAACTCGATCAAGACGGCGACTACAGAGGCTGTAGAGCACCGGCGGGCGTGCGGAACAGGGACGTTGGTGCGCCATGAGGATAAATCATGCAGAAAACTAGGGTGTGCGGGAAGACTCGAGGACGAGCTCGAGGTCGCCCCGGCCATGGCGGCGGCGACATGAAGCAGGGCCACGGACTCGTAATCGAGCGCGGCCATGCGCGTGTGCAGATGCATGTGCGTGGGGGTGCAGACAGGGCGACAAGGGTAACGAAGTCAGCGAGCATGTGTGCAGCAAGAAGCAGAGCGAACAGAGGAGGTGTACAGCGACGTGCACGAGCACGAACTCGAGCTCGAGGTCACGGCCATGGCGGCCGAAACCAGCGACGAGGCATGCGGGTGCACGGGCGTGCGAGGAAACTGGCAAGGACACGAGCATAGCATGGTGTGCGTGGACGCAGTTACGGACAGAGAGCGAGGTGCTCTGTTTCGTGCGCAAGGCGAGGGTACACCGACAACTGTCAGGCATGAACAGATCGAGGCCGAACGAAAAACAAACGATGCCGATGGAGAGCGAGGAGGGGCGGCTGCTCACCGGGGTCCCGTAGGACAAGACGAAGAGGCCGGAAGCACAACGTCAGCGGCGCGAGGAGGCGCTGATCATGGCGGCGTTCGGCTCCGTGAAGAAGAGGAAGCAGGGGAAGAAGACGGCGACGTAGTGGAGGCGACCTGGTGCGGGGAAGACGCCTGAACGGACGTAGTGGACGTAGAGGAAGAAGATGGGCATGTCGGAGATGATCTTGACGCCCTCCGGCTACGAGAAGGACGACGGACGCCGGCGGGGTTTTCTCTCGGGTTCTCTGTTCTTGGAGAAGAGAAGAACAACGAGAGGAAGCAGAGGGCTTGTGGCGGCGGTGGGAGGGGGAAGAGAGAAACCCTAGAGCGACGGATTGGGGGTTTTATAGGAGGGGAGGCGCGGGATCGTGGCTGCCCTCGTGGCCATGTATGCTACTGCTCCAGTTTTACTGTGAGGGGGAAGGTGTGCGTGAGGTGGAAGAAAAGGAGGGAGAAGAGAGAATGACAGGTGGGGCGGCTAGGAGCAGGTGCAAAAATTACCAGGGAGAGAGGAGTTGGGCTAGATCGGTTGGACTTGAACAGGAGGAGGAGGCCCAAGTGCGCTGCTGGGAGGCCACTGCCCTCTTCTTTCTTTTCTTCACGCCGAAGAAAAGCGAGAAAAGAAATACACAGGGGTAATGGAGAGGTGTGAGACGGAGATAAGAATATCCTTGGACTCCTGGATTTATGTAGACTTTGAATAAATTGCTTTGGGCATTTTTAGAGAAAGAAAATTATCTCAAGTTTGAATTAAATTCAAACTTGAGGCAATTTTGATTCCGACCAAATCAATTCCAAAAGATCTCAAAATTGGCAGACAAGCTGTAGGCATGGTTGAGAATTTATAGGAAAAGAATGAACATTATTTGGGGCAGAAAATATGGTGCTTGCATCAATGGGTGAAATTTGAAGAAAGGAAGAAGTGCAATGGTTTGCACTTGGAGAAGGGCCTTGAAGAAAAGAAGAAGATGCAAACGACCATAGGAGGAGGAAGAGAAGATGGAGAGGACAACCAACACCTCAACATGAAGAATGCAACCCACATGATGGTCATGATGCAATAAACGACAAGAAGCATATCAAAACATATAGCATATAACAAAGTGAGATGACCATGGAAACAACAAGGATGGTGCAATGCAATATAACCAATGATGAACTAGATGCAATAAGCAAAATATGACAATGGCACTCATCATGATCATGGCAACAACATAGGGGAAATAAATATGCAAAACAATTATGACAATGCCACACACAATAAACACACGACAACAACTAAAATAAAGGAAGGCATCTGGAGCATCGGTCTCGGGGCGTTACAACACTCCACCACTACAAGAGGATATCGTCCCGAGATCTAGGATGGCACCGGAGAAAAACGGAAGGGGAAGAGGTAAAACAAAGTTGCTTCTTTGATAAACTAGTGAAACCACGAACCTTGAGAGGTTGAACGAACGAAAAGAGAGAATACAAGGGAGATGAACGAGATTGCAAACACTCCGTTATCAAAGAGGAACAAGGAACATTGCGAGAACCTTTGTAGGTTGAATAATATGAAACAAGAGCTTAACGGATCAAAAGGAATATGAAAGCACACCGGTAGAAAAGAGAAACAGGGAACACCATGTGAACCTTGGAGTTTGCAAAGCTATGAATGACGAGAACAATGGACGAGAAGTACATGCAAGCACTCCGGTTGAAACGAGATGTACAAGGAACGATAAGGATCAATTATGATAACGCTCCGGTTGGAAATGAAAAGAATAGAATTTGAACTTGGCAAAATGAAAGCACTTGGATGAGACTCCGGTTAAAAATTAGATAGAGAAGGAATAAGATTGATATAATTTGGGCAGCATTCTGACTGAAAGAAAAAGGAAAACTTGATAAGATGAAAAGAACTTGAAGAGATGACACAACACTCCGGTTAAATGGTAAGCATGAAAAGAACACAATCCTCACAAATCGAGATGATGAGTGAAGATAGCAACATCACCATGCCTCCGGAAGAAAATATAAGATAGATCATTGGAATAAAGGAATGGAGAAGAAAATGCCAACTTCTGCCACAAATGATCTTGGAAAGCACCCTTCCAAGAAGGTTAGAACGGAGTTGTTGGAAAACCAACAACGAAACGAATAAGCTTGTAGTGGGCTTATGGAAAACTTCTCAAAATAGAGGCAAAATTCTGCCACTACAGAAACAACTAATATAATTGATAACACCAACAAAGAGATTGATGGATTTAAAATACCTCATTCTTGACAACAAGTGAATCATGGAACATGAATGGAAATTGTCAAGAAGGACATAACACCACCTCAAAAGATATTGTAGAAAGAATTGCACTTCGGAATGCAAGATGAAGAATACTTGAACTCCTCAAAACAAGACATGTGTTGAACACCATGTTTATCTTTGAGTATAGCTTGGCGGATCATAACTTCGAGAGAATTCTTGAAGAACAATTGAAGAATGAAAGGAATCCTTGATGAGCCACCATGTTGATCCTCCATGACGAACTCCGATAATAAAAGAATGATCAAACGAAAGGGAAAGTTGAAAAGAACTCCGGGAGAAGCCTTGCAGTGATTAGATGAAGCTTTGAAATGATATAATTGAAATAACTTGGAGCTCTGGAAAGAAAAATGAACAAATGAGATCAAGAATTTTGATGAATCTCCGGAATAAGGAATTAATCACTTGGATGAAACAAGAATAAGAATTACATTATGCTTAGCCTTCACCAATTTAGATTGATGACAAGCAACGGATTTGGCATACTACTTATTCTCGTAGAAAGGATTAAGATAGATCTTGCGCAAACTTGGGAAGGTCTTCAACGAACCACCGGTAGGATTGGAAAGAACGAATGAATCTATATGATAATGAAGGAAGAGAACTCTTGAACGAACCACCGTAAGAATTGAAAATGAACGAAGAAAAGATAAAGAAACACCAGGAAGAATTAGAAAATGAATGAAGATACTTGAGAGAATTTAGATACAAGTGAACGAAGAGATCACAAGCTGATTAGAGAATACTTGAACGGTGCACCGGAATAATATGGAGATGAACGAAGAGACATCAATTTAGAATAATTGGAGAACGAGGCTGAAAACTTAGAACGAAGAAATCTTCTGAAATGATGGCCTTTGGATGATCAAGAAGCGAAAACAACTCATGAAATGCTCCGGATGGGTATGAAAAGAATTCTCACAATCGAAAATAATTATGAGAGGATGACATAAGCTAGAACTATGAATCTTTGGAAGAACGAGTAAGGATTTAAGAGGAACTCTTCTTCGGTCTTCAAATGTTGAGAATGATGATGAGAAACACCACCATGAATTATTTAGGCACTCCGGAACCATGAAGAATAGAAAGGTTGAATCAACAATGAAAAGAATTTGAAAGATCTTGGAGAAAGACATATGGCTGATGATAATTCATTCTTACGTCAAACTTTGCAATGAATTTGGGAATCGCTTCGGATAAATTAGAAGAGTCAGGTAAGATCCTGAAAAAGACCTGTGGGTTAGGGCCCACTCAAAAGAAACACCGTTGGAATGATTTTTAAGAGAGACTGCACCGGTTGAATTAAATGGCTCAAAAGAGATAACAACCTCGAGATAGCTTGAACGGATTGGGAATGGAAATGCGAATCTTCTGAGATATCTTCAGCACTCCAGATAACATGAATAGCAAGAGGTGGATGATTAAGAGATGCATCGACATGAGAAAGCATTTGAAACGAGGAAAAGAATATGATAAACACTGAAAGCTTGAATTGAATCCACCGGAGAAGAAATAACAATGAAGGATGATGAACTTGAAGCTTCGTTAGTATCTTCCTGAGAATCACCGGATAAGAACATTGACGGAAAAAATGGAGAGACTTCCCATCAATAAAATGATACTTGATTAAGAAATATGAGTCCTTGAAGAAAAAGGGTGGGAGGGCGGGAAAAACAAAGGCAACTTGGGGCAGATGGAATAAACACCGTTGAGAAAACTTATAATTGATCTTCCGGATGGGAAGAATGATGGGATCATCTCGAAGAGAAACGCACCGGTTGGAAATAGAATTAAGATGGCAATCTCGATGGTCAAGAAGGATTAGTATCCCCATAGAAATATGAGAACACCACCTAGAATAAGGTAGGGAATCAACACTTGACGCCGAAGCAACTCGAATACCACAAATTAAAACAAAACAAAGGATTGGCTCGTAGAATAAGCCGGAAACAAACATATGATAGATCCCATATCGTATCATGTGTGTGTTGGAAAGATATCCTACGAGATACCTGAATTCCCACTTATAAACTCCCGAAACTTTCTGGTTATGCAATCTGGTGTTGGGGATACAGGGGACACAAAATATATCACCCAAACTAACAATCCCTAGATCCACCTGTATCCATCCGTCAACACATAACCAAGAAACCTTCGGAATCGTTTACCTCAACCTTCGAAAAGCATCCGTTATACGAGTTATGGCAATACTCCCGAACTCCCGCCCCAGTACTGGGTGGCGTCGAGGTGATCTCACCAACAACTGCATAAAAGAGATTTTCGATGTCGGCGAAACTCAGGTATTCTAGAACTGCAACGATAAAATTGTGACGACAACACCTCGGAGCTCAACTCCCCGGGACACTGCCACAACCCCTAAATGTCAGGAGGCACCAAGAACAATGTTCTCGTCACAAAACCATCGGAACGATTCCAAGATACCCGCGTGATCCTAAATTTTTTAGTGAAATTTGAGGAGAGGAGAGTCAAAACTACTACGTCAGGAGGCCTCACCAGAGCGACGAAGGGACTGAGGAGTAAAAAGAATCCTACTCTCCGATAAATATAATCCTAAGACTCAAAACATTTTGTTCTAGACTCAACAATGTCAGCGATTCGATCAAGCAGGGGGCTCCTAAGTCGGGGATGGCTCTGATTACCAACTTGTAACACCCACGATGCGGCTATATCTCCCACGTGTCGAGGCACGACTTAGAGGCATAACCGCATTGTAGGTTTTGTCGCAAGAAGGGTCATCTTCACACAATCCCATGTAATGAACAAGAATGGGATAAAGAGAGTTGGCTTACAATCGCCACTTCACACAATACTTAAATAAATCATACATCAATCAGAGTACACACATAGACCGACTACGGTCAAAGCCAAAAGAAAAGATAACCCAACTGCTAGATCCCCGATCGTCCCAACTGGGCTCCACTACTGATCATCAGGAAACGAAACATAGTAACGACCAAGTTCCTCGTCGAACTCCCACTTGAGCTCAGTTGCGTCACCTGCACTGGTATCATCGGCACCTGCAACTGTTTGGAAGTATCTGGTGAGTCACGAGGACTCAGCAATCTCACACCCGCGAGATCAAGACTATTTAAGCTTATAGGAAGGAAAGGGTAGTGAGGTGGAGCTGCAGCAAGCACTAGCATGTATGTTGGCTAACATACGCAAATAAGAGCGAGAAGAGGAGCAACGGAACGGTCGTCAACTAGTAATGATCAAGAAGTGATCCTGAACTCCTACTTACGTCAAACATAACCCAAAACCGTGTTCACTTCCTGGACTCCGCCGAAAAGAGACCATCACGGTTACCCACGCGGTTGATGCATTTTAATTAAGTCAAGTGTCAAGTTCTCTACAACCGGATATTAACAAATTCCCATCTGCCACATAACCGCGGGCACGGCTCTCGAAAGTTTATACCCTGTAGGGGTGTCCCAACTTAGCCCATTATAATCTCTCACGGTCAACGAAGGATATTCCTTCTCCCGGGAAGACCCGATCAGTCTCGGAATCCCGGTTTACAAGACATTTCAAGAATGGTAAAACAAGACCAGCAAAGCCACCCGATGTGCCGACAAATCCCGATAGGAGCTGCACATATCTCGTTCTCAGGGCAACACCGGATGAGACTAGCTACGAGTAAAACCAGCCCTCAAGTTTCCCCAAGGTGGCCCCGCAGGCAGCTCGGTTCGGACCAACACTCGAAGGAGCACTGGCCCGGGGGGTCTAAAATAAACATGACCCTTGAGTCTGCAGAACCCAAGGGAAAAGGGGATAGGTGGTAGCAAATGGTAAAACCAAGGTTGGGCCTTGGTGGAGGAGTTTTATTCAAAGCGAACTGTCAAGGGGGTCCCATAAATCACCCAACCGCGTAAGGAACGCAAAATCAAGGAACATAACACCGGTTTGACGGAAACTAGGGCGGCAAGAGTGGAACAAAACACCAGGCATAAGGCCGAGCCTTCCACCCTTTACCAAGTATATAGATGCATTAATTAAATAAGAGATATTGTGATATCCCAAAGATATCCATGTTCCAACATGGAACAAACTTCATCTTCGCCTGCAACTAGCAACGCTATGAGAGGGGCTGAGCAAAAGCGGTAACATAGCCAAACAACGGTTTGCTAGGAAAGGTGGGTTAGAGGCTTGACATGGCAATATGGGAGGCATGATATAGCAAGTGGTAGGTAGCACGGCATAGCAATAGAGCGAACAACTAGCAAGCAAAGATAGAAGTGATTTCGAGGGTATGGTCATCTTGCCTGAGTTTCCACAAGGAAGAAGAACGAGTCCATGAAGTAGACGAACCAATGTAGTCAAATGGATCCTCACAATCGCAACGTTACCGGAACTACCAAGGAGAAGCACAACCAGAAAGAAGCAAACATCATGGTAAACAACCATCACATAAACATGGCATGATGCACAATCAAGTATGATGCATGTCCGGTTTAAATAGGCATGGCAAAGCAAAGTGCACAAACAAAACTACAAGTTAAGTGGAGCTCAATATGCAACGAGTTGCATATTGACGAAACACCACATTCAAGTTATTTAGTTCGCTCTCGTTTATGTACCCAACAAAGTTAAATGTTGTTAAACATGGCAAGAGGGTGAAGCATAAATAAACTAACTATTTAGGCAAGTTTAAATGAGGCCGGAACAACAAACAACAATTCCGGAAAATCCCCATGTGCATATTTTAGATTTGGTACTGTTCTGCCATAAACACAATTTTAATGTTGTTAAACAGCAAAATAAAGAGCACCATGTTAAAATAGGCATTTTTCTACCCCATTTACATATCAAATTTATTTAAATCCAAGCTATGGTTAATTAGTTATGAAAATAAACCATTTTAACATGTCAAACATGCAAATGATATGCAAACAGCATTTTATACATTTTGAACATGGATGAAAACAGCATATTGTGAAACTAGATAAAATTCTAAGCATTTTACATATATAGTTTGTTTAGTTTGGATGCATGCATATTTAGATATGAGCAATGCAAAACAATGGCAGTTCTGAAAATATGCAGGCACTGGATATATGACAAGATCACAGACTGGAAAAAATATCATCGGGCCGAATCTGAAACAGTGGCAGTGGCCCAGGAGGAGATCTGGCCCGAAGCGGATGAGTGATTGTGCAGAGAAAAAGAAAACAAGGCAAAAACTGGGGGGCACCTGGGACTCGAACCCAGTATCTCCCGGATGCGAGCGCGTGTGGCTAACCTGCTGGGCTACTGCTGTGATCTCGCTAGAGTAGGAGCACAGCACACTTTGAATGGATGCCAAGGCCAATCCCTGACCTTCCATGAACGAACAGGAATCCTTGCCGGTGGCGAACTCGATCAAGACGGCGACTACAGAGGCTGTAGAGCACCGGCGGGCGTGCGGAACAGGGACGTTGGTGCGCTGTGAGGATAAATCATGCAGAAGACTAGGGTGTGCGGGAAGACTCGAGGACGAGCTCGAGGTCGCCTCGGCCATGGTGGCGGCGAGATGAAGCAGGGCCACGGACTCGTAATCGAGCGCGGCCATGCGCGTGTGCAGATGCATGTGCGTGGGGGTGCAGAAAGGGCAGCAAGGGTAACGAAGTCAGCGAGCATGTGTGCAGCAAGAAGCAGAGCGAACAGAGGAGGTGTACAGCGACGTGCACGAGCACGAACTCGAGCTCGAGGTCACGGCCATGGCGGTCGAAACCAGCGACGCGACGAGGCATGCGGGTGCGCGGGCGTGCGAGGAAACTGGCAAGGACACGAGCATAGCATGGTGTGCGTGGACGCAGCTACGGACAGAGAGCGAGGTGCTCTGTTTCGTGCGCAAGGCGAGGGTACAGCGATAAGTGTCTGGCATGAACAGATCGAGGCCGAACGAAAAACAAACGACGCCGATGGAGAGCGAGGAGGGGCGACTGCTCACCGGGGTCCCGTAGGACAAGACGAAGAGGCCGGAAGCACAACGTCAGCGGCGCGAGGAGGCGCTGATCATGGCGGCGTTCGGCTCCGTGAAGAAGAGGAAGCAGGGGAAGAAGACGGCGATGTAGTGGAGGCGATCTGGTGCGGGGAAGACGCCTGAACGGACGTAGTGAACGTAGAGGAAGAAGATGGGCATGTCGGAGACGATCTTGACGCCCTCCGGCTGCGAGAAGGACGACGGACGCCGGCGGGGTTTTCTCTCGGGTTCTCTATTCTTGGAGAAGAGAAGAACAACGAGAGGAAGCAGAGGGCTTGTGGCGGCGGCGGGAGGGGGAAGAGAGAAACCCTAGAGCGATGGATTGGGGTTTTTATAGGAGGGGAGGCGCGGGATCGTGGCTACCCTCGTGGCCATGTATGCTATTGCTCCAGTTTTACTGTGAGGGGGAAGGTGTGCGTGAGGTGGAAGAAAAGGAGGGAGAAGAGAGAATGACAGGTGGGGGCGGCTAGGAGCAGGTGCAAAAATTACCAGGGAGAGAGGAGTTGGGCTAGATCGGTTGGACTTGAACAGGAGGAGGAGGCCCAAGTGCGCTGGTGGGAGGCCACTGCCCTCTTCTTTCTTTTCTTCACATCGAAAAAAGAGAGAAAAGAAATACACAGGGGTAATGGAGAGGTGTGAGACGGAGATAAGAATATCCTTGGACTCCTGGATTTATGTAGACTTTGAATAAATTGCTTTGGGCATTTTTAGAGAAAGTCTGCCCCAAATAATGTTCATTCTTTTCCTATAAATTCTCAAGTTTGAATTAAATTCAAACTTGAGGCAATTTGATTCCGACCAAATCAATTCCAAAAGATCTCAAAATTGGCAGACAAGCTGTAGGCATGGTTGAGAATTTATAGGAAAAGAATGAACATTATTTGGGGCAGAAAATATGGCGCTTGCATCAATGGGTGAAATTTGAAGAAAGGAAGAAGTGCAATGGTTTGCACTTGGAGAAGGGCCTTGAAGAAAAGAAGAAGATGCAAACGACCATAGGAGGAGGAAGAGAAGATGGAGAGGACAACCAACACCTCAACATGAAGAATGCAACCCACATGATGGTCATGATGCAGTAAATGACAAGAAGCATATCAAAACATTTAGCATATAACAAAGTGAGATGACCATGGAAACAACAAGGATGGTGCAATGCAATATAACCAATGATGAACTAGATGCGATAAGCAAAATATGACAATGGCACTCATCATGATCATGGCAACAACATAGGGGAAATAAATATGCAAAACAATTATGACAATGCCACACACAATAAACACACGACAACAACTAAAATAAAGGAAGGCATCTGGAGCATCGGTCTCGGGGCGTTACACATGGCAAGAGTATATGAGCAGCGGAAAGTAAAGCATGCAACTTGGAAGAAAGTAAAGGGATGGGATTGGAGTGTGCAAACGCAATTGGAGACACGGAGATTTTTGGCGTGGTTCCGATAGGTGGTGCTATCATACATCCACGTTGGTGGAGGCTTTAACCCACAAAGGATAACGGTTGCGCTAGTCCATGGAGGGCTCCACCCACGAAGGGTCCACGAAGAAGCAACCTTGTCTATCCCACCATGGCCATCATCCACGAAGGACTTGCCTCACTTGGGTAGATCTTCATGAAGTAGGCGATCTCCTTGCCCATACAACCTCCTTGGTTCAACTCCGCAATCTTGACGGAGGCTCCCAAGTGACACCTAACCAATCTAGGAGACACCACTCTCCAAACGGTAATAGATGGTGTGTTGATGATGAACTCCTTGCTCTTGTGCTTCAAGTGATAGTCTCCCCAACACTCAACTCTCTCTCACAGATTTGGATATGGTGGAAAGATGTTTTGAGTGGAAAGCAACTTGGGGAAGGCTAGAGATCAAGATTCTTGTGGTTGGATTGGAATGTCTTGGTCTCAACACATGAGTAGGTGGTTCTCTGTCAGAAAATGAATAGTGGAAGTGTAGGCACGTTCTGATGGCTCTCTCCATGAATGGAGGATGGGTGGAGGGGTATATATAGCCTCCACACAAAATCTAACCGTTACACACAATTTACCAATCTCGGTGGGACTGAATAATGAAACTCGGTCAGACCGATTCAGTTCAAAACGTGAACGTTAGGTTTTTCGGTGGGACCTACATGAACAACTCGGTGGGACCGATGTGCTAGAGTTAGGGTAAAACCTCAACTCGGTTTAACCGATTACACAAATTCGGTGAGACCTATTTTGGTAATGAGCAAACAGAGAGTTGGTCAGGCAAACTCGGTAGGACCGATTGCATATCTCGATGGGACCGAAATAATTGCAACATGCAATCAGAGAGTTTGCAAGCCCATCTCGGTGAGACCAAGATCCCATCAATGAGACCGAACTGATTAGGGTTTCTGGCAGTGGCTATGTCATGTGAACTCGGTGGCGCCGGATTGATCAAACCTATGGGGCCGAGTTTGACTTTAGGTTTAGGACATATGTGGAAATGAGAAAGTGGTTGAGGGCTTTGGAGCATATCACTAAGCACTTTGAGCAAGCAGGCCATTAAGCAACACCTCATCCCCTTTTAATAGTATTGGCTTTCCTATGGACTCAATGTGATCTTGGATCACTAAAATGAAAATGTAGAGTCTTGAGCTCTTGCCAATCTTTGTCCTTAACATCTTGAAGGGGTTCCACATCCTCTTGTCCATGCCACACCTTTTTTGAACTCTCTGAAATATACTAGATAAAAGTATTAGTCCAACAAGAGATATGTTGACATTAATTACCAAAATCACCCAGGGAGCACTTGTGCTTTCAATCTCCCCTTTTTGGTAATTGATGACAACATACATCAAAGCTTTTGATAAAGATATGAAGAATAATAAGTAAAGCTTTGGAAGGACATGTAACATGCATAGGCTCCCCTACATGTATGCAATCATGTAAATATGAAGTGTAAGAGCCTGTGAATGCATAAGCATGTTAGAGCAAGCAATGAGTTACATGTATCTTGGCTATATGCATCAGAGCAAATGATGTGAATAAAGGAAGTGTACCTCCATGTTCATGATTCCTTCTCGCAAACAATATGTACAGCAGCAAGAAATCATCATGCACATGAATGTGATGCATATACTTACCTTGTGGTCTTGAGCTGGCTTTGGGGGAGGTGAACTTGAGGAAACAGGGTTAGATAACACAAGAACACCTACTAAACAATGCAAGAACAGGAAACCACAAGAGTACCAAGATTGGGATGACATGTAGAGAGTGAGTACTAGGTACTCTATTTGGATATAGACATGTCCCCAAAGAGTAAAGATATGCAATGAATTCAAAGATTTCCTCCCTTTAAATGTCTTTCTCCCCCCTGAATCTTATATTGGATAATGGGAGAAGATAGGAAAAGAAAATCAGAGCAAAAACAATCATAATCAAACATAACACATACCAACATGTCTTTCCCCTCTTGAAGACATGTGACTTCTCTCCTCTATGGATAATAAGCATCTAGAGAAGCTTAAGGTGTGCATTCTCTCTTATGTGATAAGCTTTGATGTGCTCTCTCTCCCCCTTTGACATCAATTTCCAAGAAGGGATCTTCTGGAGCATGAGTCAAGTAGGTTTGCTTCTTGAGTCACAGTACAAAGCAACATGTAATGTAAGATGCTGGTAGAGGACAAGAATCATGGAGTGGAGCTGGAACAAATATGCAGGATGCAAATGGCAAAGTGTTTTCTCTGTATTGAAATCGGTTACTCCGAGTTATTTGCTTCGGTGGCACCGGGTTGTTTCGGTTTAGCCGAGAAGAACGAATCGGTGAGGCGAATTCAACACAGAGAGAAAACAATTGTCATCTCAGCTCACTTAGGCAAATAAGATCTCACAAAGATTTGCAAGGAATTAACTGAAGGATTTGCAATGAATTGGATGCAGGGAATGCAACACATAACAGAGAAAAGAAAAGAAATCTAGATGAAGTTTTTTTTGAAAGGGGAAACAAGCATGCAAGAGACAAATGCAAGAACATAGAAAAACACTAGAGAACTTCATCTAGAATTGGTCGGCAACAAAGTCACCTACGTTAGAGTATATTGACTGAGGAGTCAAGTGAGAACACTTGATCGTAGGTCATACTCATTGTTTAAGCTCAAAATGGGGTTGCCATTTTTCATTTAAGCATTTTGATGTATTCACATCTTGTTGAGCTGCTTTGACCCATGACTTGGGGTAAAACTTCTCTAAGATGGAATAAGATACCTTGGGTGGTGGTGTTGATCTTGATCATGTAGTTGAATTTGTGTGGGATGCTCAAGGTTGATGTAGCTCATCAATGAGTTGGGAGAAACACCTGTAGTTTGAGTTCATCTACCTACATGGGTTACTCTTGCAAGGAAGAGCACCTGTGTATCCAAAATGACAAGCATGAGGTTCGATACCAAATGAAACTTGATATATAGAGATTGTCAAAGGATATGTTTGAAAGGATTCATGCTTCCTTGTCTTCAACCACCGATTTGTAGAGACTTGGTGATGTAGGGATTGCTCAAGATGTGAGTGAGTTGCAATCTCATAGATTTAGATTCATCCAAGTACCTACAAGGGTTAGATAGCATGCAAGGGTGCAAGTATATCCAAGACATATGATCATCATCATAAGAGAAATATCAAGGATTAGTCAAAGGCTCATGCCTTGCATGTATCCAAATGGAGTTTCTACTCCAAGTTTGAAGCATCAATGATGTTCAATTCACCTCTCAAACGGCAAAATACTTTCTCATCAAGCGGTTTGGTGAATATATCCGCCAATTGCTTATCGGTACAAACATGCTTAAGATCAATGTCTCCTTTAGCAACATGATCTCGAATGAAATGATGACGAACTTCAATATGCTTAGTTCGAGAATGTTGCATGGGATTATGAGCAATCTTAATAGCACTTTCATTGTCACAAAGCAATGGAACATGTTTGACATAGATCCCATAATCTTTAAGAGTTTGGGTCATCCAAAGTAATTGAGCACAACATGAACCGGCGGCAATGTATTCCGCTTTGGCGGTGGATAAGGATACCGAGTTTTGTTTCTTGGAGGACCAAGACACAAGAGATCTACCAAGAAATTGACAAGTACCCGAAGTGGACTTTCTATCAACCTTGTCACCGTCATAGTCCGAATCGGAGTAGCCAACAAGATCAAAAGAAGACCTCTTAGGATACCAAATGCCAAAATTTGGTGTATGAATTAAGTATCTCACTATCCTTTTCACAGCCTTAAGATGACATTCTCTGGGGGCCGCTTGATATCGTGCACACATGCACACACTTAGCATAATATCGGGACGGGAGGCACATAGATATAACAATGAACCAATCATAGAGCGGTAAACCTTTCGGTCAACCGGTTTTCCATCCTTAGTCAAGTTAAGATGTCCACTAGTAGGCATGGGTGTTTTCATACCTTTGCTTTCTTGCATGTTGAACTTCTTGAATAAGTACTTGGTATATTTTGTTTGAGAAACAAATGTGCCCTCCTTAGTTTGCTTGATTTGCAAACCAAGAAAGAACTTGAGTTCACTCATCATAGACATCTCAAACTTCTCCGACATTAGCCTTCCAAACTTTTCACTAAAATGAGGGTTAGTCGAACCAAATATGATATCATCAACATAAATTTGACATACAAATAATTCTCCATTAACCCTTTTAGTAAAAATAGTAGAATCAAATTTTCCAATCTCAAAGCCTTTTTCAATAAGGAACTTGGTCAAGCATTTATACCATGCTCTAGGAGCTTGTTTAAGACCATAAAGAGCTTTGTGAAGTTTGTAAACATGGTCGGGTTTCTTAGGATTAACAAAGCCAGGAGGTTGTTTAACATAAACTTCCTCCTCAATTTCACCATTTAGAAAAGCACTTTTGATATCCATTTGGTACAATGTAATATCATGATGATTTGCATAGGCAAGTAAGATGCGGATGGACTCAAGTCTAGCAACGGGAGCATATGTCTCACCATAGTCCATACCTTCGACTTGAGTGTAGCCTTGAGCGCCAAGACATGCTTTGTTGCGAACGAATTGTCCATCTTCGTCTTGCTTGTTGCAAAACACCCATTTGGTACCAATGATGTTGTGGTTGTTGTCGGGCTTCTCAACCAATGTCCACACTTGGTTCCTTTCAAAGTTGTGTAGCTCTTCGTGCATGGCATTTATCCAATCTGGATCTTCTAATGCTTCTTCAACCTTCATAGGTTCAATGCTAGAGATGAATGAATATGTTCACAAAAATTAGCCAAACGAGTTTTAGAGCGAGTAATTCTCCCGGTTTGGATATCATTGAAGATTTGTTCAACGGGATGGTCTCTTGAAACTCTTGCTCTAACTCGTGAGAGCTTTTATTTGGGTCGGGGTGGAACATCTTCTTCATTATCTTGTTCTTCCTCTAGGCCTTATTCGTCGTTGGTGTTGTTGTTCTCTTGTGGAGGTGGAGAAGGAGGTTGATGAGGTTCATCTTGGTGTACTTCCTCGTTTTCTTCATCTTGGCGTGTCCCACTTGTGGATGCCTCCGAGTCAACTCTTAGTTCACCTTGTCATGAGGTAGAAGCTTCCACTTGGACGGATGAGGTACTCTCCTTCAGCTCCGTTGGATGAATCTTGCCAATAGACAAGTCTTGGGTTGCTTCCGAAGGGTCTTTGTCTCCTACATCAATTGGCAATTGCTCTACTTGCGAGCCGTTAGATTCATCAAACTTCACATCTACCGTCTCTTCAACCTTTCGGGTGAAATTGTTGTAGACACGGTAAGTGTGAGAGTTTGAGCCATAACCGAGTAGCAAACCCTCATGAGATTTAGGGCAAATTTAGAACGACGATGCTTATCAAGAATATAGCACTTTGAGCCGAATACTCGAAAGTATCCAACTTGGGGTTTGTTACCGGTGAGAAGCTCGTATGCCGTCTTGCCAAGTAGCTTGTGAAGATATAGACGAGTTGTTGCATGACAAGCTGTCTCAACCGCTTCCGCCCAAAAGTGTTTTGGCGTCTTGTACTCATCAAGCATCGTTCTTACCATCTCAATAAGAGTTTGGTTCTTCCTCTCAACAACTCCATTTTGTTGAGGCATGTACGTAGCCGAGAACTCATGTGAAATCCCTTCTTCATCAAGAAAGGTGTCCACATTTGTTTTCTTAAACTCTGTTCCGTTGTCGTTGCGAACCTTCTTGATCTTCACTTCAAATTGATTTTGGGCCTTCCTAGCGAAGTTCTTGAAGATCTTTTGGACCTGCAATTTATCATCAAGAAAGAACACCCACGTAAATCTTGAAAAATCATCGACTATGACTAAACCAAACGAGTTTCCACCGAGACTTTTATAGGCGTTTGGACCAAAGAAATCCATATGTAGTAGCTCGAGCGGTCTTCTCGTGGTCATGATGTTCTTCACGGGGTGGCTTCCTCCAACCTGTTTTCCTGCTTAACAAGCACTGCACAATCTATCCTTGTCAAATATAACATCTTTCACTCCAAGGATATGGTCACCTTTAATAAGCTTATCAAGATTTCGCATGCCCACATGGCCTAACCTCCTATGCCACAACCAGCCTTTAGAAGATTTAGCAATTAAGAAAGTTCTAGGTTGGGCCTTTTTAGTGAAATCAACAATGTATAGATCACCTCTACGTATACCGGTAAAGACCATATTATGATTATCTCTTCGAAACACTTGGCAATCTACCTCAGTAAATAGAACATTGAAACCAAGGTCAGCTAATCTAGATACGGAAAGTAAATTATAGCCAAGAGATTCAACGAGCATAACATTTTGTATGGAGCTATCATGTGAGATGGCCACCTTACCAAGGCCAACCACCTTACCCTTTGAGTTGTCACCAAAAGTGACATATTTTTGAGGGCCGTCATTTTCAGCAAGCTCACGAAACATATCCTTGTCTCCGTTCATGTGATCGGTACATCCACTATCAAGAACCCATTACTTTCCTCCAACCATGTAGCCACAAAGATTTGCCATAAGACCAAAGTGTCTCATAGACTCATCGAGATCAAAGTCACTATCATCATCCTCATCATAGTATCCATGTTCAACATTGTCTTGTGATTGATCATTTCCTAGAGAGAGTGATTCATTAGATATATGACCATGGCAATGTTCATCTTTATGAATTCTAATGACTTCCGAGATGATATTGCTAATGATTCCAACATCTCCTTTGACACGCATAAGGTCACGAAGCTCAAATACACAATCACCAAACTTAGGATCATTGGAATTCATCTTACTTAAGGCAATTGACTTATGAAGAATCACATTTAGATTTTGCAAGGAATAGTTTGGAAATCGTTCCTCAATAAATCTCCATATGGTGTAAGCACAATCAAGAGTGGGCAAGCAAACAATAAAATTTCTACGCAAACTTCTAGTGATAAGATTCACATTTCTAAGGTTGCGGATAATGTCAATAGACTCGTCACGGGTAGGATGCAAGGGGTCAACAAGGGGTGCACAAAGGCTAGAAATGTACTTGTTCAAGTGATATTCATTGAAAATCTCAAGCATCTCATTCTTCCATTCATGAAAGAACTCTCCATCAAGTATAGGCACTCTACGTCTAAGACTCCCCAACGTAGAATCATCCATCTTCCTCCAATGGTGATTAAACCAAAGCGATGGAGACCAATGCTCTGATACCAATTGAAAGGATCGAGAAGAGGTGTCTAGAGGGGGGGGGAGTGATTGGACCTTCAACAAAGAAAAGTAGCAGTTTTTAAGTTCTTCAAGTTAAGGTGGAGTTTTCGCAGAGGTTTAAACATTCACAATACATTTCAAGCAAGCATGGCAAGAGTATATGAGCAGCGGAAAGTAAAGCATGCAACTTGCAAGAAAGTAAAGGGATGGGATTGGAGTGTGCAAATGCAATTGGAGACACGGAGATTTTTGGCGTGGTTCAGATAGGTGGTGCTATCGTACATCCATGTTGGTGGAGACTTCAACTCACGAACGGTAATGGTTGCATGAGTCCACGGAGGGCTCCACCCACAAAGGGTCCACGAAGAAGCAACCTTGTCTATCCCACCATGGCCATCGCCCACGAAGGACTTGCCTCACTTGGGTAGATCTTCATGAAGTAGGCGATCTTCTTGCCCGCACAAACTCCTTGGTTCAACTCCACAATCTTGACGGAGGCTCCCAAGTGACATCTAACCAATCTAGGAGACACCACTCTCCAAAAGGTAATAGATGGTGTCTTGATGATGAACTCCTTGCTCTTGTGCTTCAAATGATAGTCTCCCCAACACTCAACTCTCTCTCATAGATTTGGATATGGTGGAAAGATGTTTTGAGTGGAAAGCAAAGGCTAGAGATCAAGATTCTTGTGGTTGGATTGGAATGTCTTGGTCTCAACACATGAGTAGGTGGTTCTCTCTCAGAAAAATGAATAGTGGAAGTGTAGGCACGTTTTGGTGGCTCTCTCCACGAATGGAGGATGGGTGGAGGGGTATATATAGCCTCCACACAAAATCTAACCGTTACACACAATTTACCAAACTCGGTGGGACCGAATGGTGAAACTCGGTCAGACCAATTCAATTCAAAATGTGAACGTTAGGTTTTTCGGTGGGACTGACATGATCAACTCGGTGGGACCGATGTGCTAGGGTTAGGGTAAAACCTCAACTCGGTTTGACCGATTACACAAACTCGGTGAGACCGATTTTGGTAATGAGCAAACAAAGAGTTGGTCAAGCAAACTCGGTGGGACCGATTGCATATCTCGGTGGGACCGAAATAATTGCAACATGCTATCAGAGAGTTTGCAATCCCATCTCGGTGAGACCGAGATCCCATCGGTGAGACCAAACTGATTAGGGTTTCTGGCAGTGGCTATGTCAAGTGAACTCGGCGGCACCGGGTAGATCAAATCGGTGGGGCCGAGTTTGACTTTAGGTTTAGGACATATGTGGAAATGAGAAAGTGGTTGAGGGCTTTGTAGAATCACTAAGCACTTTGAGCAAGCAAGCCATTAAGCAACACCTCATCCCCTTTTAATAGTGTTGGCTTTCCTATGGACTCAATGTGATCTTGGATCACTAAAATGAAAATGTAGAGTCTTGAGCTCTTGCCAATCTTTGTCCTTAGCATCTTGAAGGGGTTCCACATCCTCTTGTCCATGCCACGCCTTTGTTGAACTCTCTGAAATATACTAGATAAAAGTATTAGTCTAACAAGAGACATGTTGACATTAATTACCAAAATCACCCAGGGAGCACTTGTGCTTTCACCATCGCATCTTCAAATAGTTCCCACGTGACGTGAACACGGCCCTCCCCAAGCTCGAGGCAACGCGTCCGCTCAGGTGGTCCAAGTACGCCATCACCTTCGAGTCCTCCGACTAGCTCAAGTGCGCAGCCACAGCCGGCGCCCTCCCGATGCTCTGCTCGCCTGTCATCAGCAACGTGCTCGTCACCATGACACTCATCGATGGTGATGCGGGGCTCAATGTTCTCTCTGTTGAGATGTTCGACCGCCTCCAGGTGCCCTACGATCAGCTGCAGCCCACCAAGCCTTTCTCAGGAGTAACCGACGGCTCCACCACCCGATAGGGAAGATCCGCCTCCCTGTCACCTTCGGCAAGCATGACAACTACCGCACTGAGCTCATCGACTTCGACGTCACCCACATTCGCGTCCCGTACAATGCCATCCTTGGGTACCCAGCCCTGGCCAAGTTCATGGCGGTGACTCATCATGGTTACAACATTGTCAAGATGCCGGGAAGCTGCGGCATCATCACGGTTGCCTGTGAGGAGAAGGATGCGGTGTGCTCTCTCGAGCGCGCCTACCAGGCTGCAGCGGTCGAGGACCCGGACAACGAGGGCGCTGTCTATCCTCCTGAGGTCGTCCCCAAGAAGAAGAAGTAGCTCCTTCGCCAGGGACCTTAGGAGGGCAAAGCGTCCGGCGGTGCCACCTCAAGCCCTGCGCCCACTGACGGTGTGCCTCCCTCTCTCAATAGGAAGGCGCGCCAGGCGCCCCCCTCAGGCCGGGCTCGGGGGCTCTCCTATGGAGGGCCTCTGACCTTGCCAGCGTCACGAGGGAGGTGTTCGGGCACCATGTGGAGGCGTGCTTCAACGCGCGCTTCCGTGAGGATAGCGCAGCGCGCGAGGCACCCAGCGCTCAGGAGTTCATCACCAAGGCAGCCGAGGAGCTTCAGGAGGCAAGAGCTATACGGCGCGACCGTCGCCCACCACCCAGCGCAGTCCCTGCCCCAGCGAGGATAGTGAGCTGCGCGCGTGCGTCAACATCCCTGGGCTCAACAGGGCCGCCTCTCGGCAGCTCTTCTGGACGTCCCGCGTTGGCCGGTGCGAGGGCCCACCTCACAACTATGTTCGCATGTCCTTCGGCCTACTGAACAGGGTCGCCGTGCATTAGCGCCACATGCGGAGCGTCCTGGCAGCTCAGGAGGCCAGGCACCTGGCGATCCTATCGGAGATGGCGATGGATCCTCGCGGGGCCCCCGGGCCTCCAGAGCCTCTCGAGGTTCAGGACCTGGGCGGCTCATGAGGAGCGACTTCTGCAGCGCGCATCTTTAGCTACTCCAACACTACTTCAGCAAGGTGCCAGGTGATATCTTTTGGTTTATTCAGTTGGGGCCGCCCCTCGGGCTGCATTATCCCCAGGTCACATGGGTCCGTCCCTGCGGCATGTATCCTTCCCGCATCTTCTGGTTTGTTCAGTTGGGGGCGCCCCTCGGGCTGCATTATCCCCAAGCCGCATGGGTCCGTCCCTGCGGCATGTATCATTTTTCTGCATCTATCAGAACTGGCTTTACATTCTTCCATAAGTTGCTTGTTGATTCTCACCTGTTTGTCCGGTGCATCGACACCATGAATGTCATGCGCCCTTGCAAACCCACCCTCGACTGCCTCATGATTAAGGACTGGCATGACGTCTGTGCTCGGGTCCGTCCCTGCAGTGTCGATAAACCCAACGACTAAGCTCTATTTGCGGGCCGGCCCCGTTCACGTCACCTCCTGGGGTCGTTGGTGTTTGGCCTTCTCATGCGATAACCTCAGGAGATTCACTCGGTGGAGGTTGCCTAACCATCTCGCAGGACTGTCACAAGTGTTCCGAATCAAATTCAGGCGCAGCCCGCCTTGAGGTAGGGCCTCGTGAGTCCCGCACTAGCTCACGAGTGCCCATACACACCTCCTCTAGCCCTGCCACGCAAGCCATGTGTCAGGGCGGGGCTGTACACGCCCCGGGGTCTCCACTCAAAGGGAGCCCCCACCCACGCACCAGTGGAAGCACCATGCTCCGTGCTGGCAGTCGACACGATCGAGGAGCGGCTATGCCCATGCAAGAGCGGAAGTGCCATGCTCTGCGCTGGTGATAAATAACTGAGGGCGGCCTCACGGCTGCAATAACCTCAGGGAGCCGCCAGGCTTGGTGTTTAGCCTCACTGCAACGCTTTCCCTTCGGGAGAGTCGTGCGAGGGGGCTGGGCACGGGGGCTACGCTCAGGTCACGCCTAGCGTACGCCACCCTGCTAGGTCCCTCGAACCTGGTCTTCGCGCACCCCTCCCGAGCAGGACCTCGGCGAGGAAAGGTATGGAGGTCTATTTGTACGTCAAGGGGGACTCCTGAGCATCGCGACTCAGGAGCCTAACTGGTCATGTAGCCCCTCACCCCTTGGCCTCGTCCTGGTGATACGGACGACCCAACGGCGGCTGAGGTATGCGCGAGGCCGGGCCCTGCCAACACAGAATGCTAAGACCCACTCTCGCATCTCCTTCCCAAGGGATGTTTGTACATCAAGGGGGACTCCTGAGCATCGCGACTCAGGAGCCTAACTGGTCACGTAGCCCCTCACCCCTTAGTCCCGTCCTGGTGATCCGGACGATCCAACGGCGGCTGAGGTATGCGCGGGGCCGGGCCCTGCCGACACAGAACACTAAAGCAAACAGAAAGGAAATTGCAGAACCCTAGCAAATTATTACAAAACATACTGTTTCTTAAAAGTACCAAGCACAAGTTCTTACGCCTCCACGAGGCATGATACATGTTGCAGGACTTGAACAGAGGGGAGCGCATCCATCAAGCTTCTTCTTCAGTCTTGGCCGCCGCCATCGCCCGCTTGGGGAGGCCCGTCGTCAACGACGTCGCCGCCGTCCTTGCCGTCAGCCATGGTCACGGGGTCGATGGCGAGAAACTTCCGCAGCAAGGCCTCCACCTGATCCTTCATGGCCTGGGCAGTGACGGTATAGAACTCAGGGTCCACGGGCTCGAGCAAGGCACCAAGATCGAAGCTGGGATCCCGAAGGTAGAGGTGGCTGAAGACACGCTTCACAGCCGAGGTGGAGAGCGCGCGGGCTTCTCCCTCCACCATGGGGCCCACTCCGACAACGATGCCCCCGAGCGCCGTGGTGAGCTTGAGGAGCAGCACGGCGAGGCCTTCCTCTGGAGTCACCACCGGCTTCTCGTACCCTCTTTCGTAGAGATCCTTCAGTGCCTTGCGGGACCGCAGCTCAAGGAAATTGAAGGCGGCGCGCCCCACGGCAGCTGTCTCCTCAGCTGCGACAAGGAGCTTCTCCCTGGTCTCTAGCCGAGCTTTATCCTCGGAGACAAGCTTGGCGTGGGACGCCTGGGCCGCCTCCACCTCCTCCTTCAGCTTGTTCAGGCGGCCACGCTCCGAAGCCTGTTCCCGGGCTACCTGCTCCTGCTCGGCATCACGGTTGGCTGCCGTAGCTTCCCGAGTCTTCAGCTTCTCCTCCTGCTCCTCGAGTTGGCGGGCGCGGGTGGCCTGCTCGTCGCGAAGGGTTTTCAGCTCGGCCTCCGCCGCATGGCAGCGCTCCCCGGTGGCCTCGGCGTCCTTCAACTCCACGTCGCGGGCGGCTGCGGTCAGGCCGGCCACCTTCCGGCCCTCCTTTGAGGCCGCCCTAATGGACGAGTCGGCCTGAAGCCACCCTGAGACCAACTCCAGGCACCCCGACGCCCTGCGCTGGTCGGGGCCCTGAAGATCGTCCCGAAGCTGGTCCAGCGTGGAGAAGGCCTCCTCTAGGGCACCGGGCACGACAGAAGAACCACAGTTCGTTGACGCGATGACTAGGGGAGGAAGCGGTGCCGACGTCAAGCCTGGCGAGGCGGCAGCAACAGAGAGGGTCGGGGGCTTCGGAGCCCTCGGATCCTCAACAGGCACGCTGAGGGCGAGTGCCTCCGGAATCGCCTCGGCCGCAGGAACCATCTTCTCCTGAGGCTGGGCTTCAAGGCCTCGGGAGGGCGACCTCGCTGAAGGGGCACGGGAGGCAGCCTCGTCCTTCCGCACCGGAGTCCTTGCGACCATGACAGGTCGCTTGGCCTCGGGGGCTCTAGCATCCTCCTTCTTCCTCTTCGCCGCCGATGTCAGCCTAGCATCAAGATGGAGACATTGAATACTGCGTCCAAATCAAAGAGCAAGGGCAAGGTGAGGAGATACACTTACTGGTCCTCGGCGACATAGTCCCCCTTCCGGCCCAGGAGCGGGACGCCCACTGGTTTTTTGGGCACGGGCGTCGCCGCGCTCTCAGGGGCGGACGTGTGCGCGCCCGGTTCTGCGCCGGCGGCCGGCGGCGAGGTGGAGCCGCAGCCCAGAGGAATCAGTGCCGACCTATCCCTCTTCGGGATCCCCTGCCTCAGCCTCTTCCGCGGGGTGCCCCCGGACCCCGTGGTGACCCCTGTAGAGCATGGTGACTCCCTGATTGGGTGCACGCCGGTGTCGTCGTTGTCAGAGAAGGCCCGCAGGAGCTCGCTCTGCCGTGGGCGCAAGGTCTCTTCCACCTCCTCCAAGGTCTCCTCTGAGTCTGCCTCCTCCTCCACCTTGAGTTCGCCAGAGGACACCGACATCGAGGAGCCCAGGGGCTATGAAGGCTTCAGCAGCGCGAGCCCACGCTCGTTGAAGGTGGGCATGGCAGCGGCCACCTTCTCTCCATCGGTGCGGCGATACAGCGGGAGATGGGAGTCCGGGTGGCAGCCCTGGTCCTTCCCGAGCAAGGTACGCATGACCTTGCCCAGCTCCTCATCGGGCAAGTTGTCTGGGCGCAGCCGGAGGTTGTCTTTCGCGCCCTTGAATCTCCACAGGGGGCGCGGGTGCGCCTGGAGCGGAGCCAGGCGCTGCATCAGGAACTCCTTGATCATCATGGCCCCTGTCAGCTTCTCCGCCTTCGGGTCCTCCGCCTTTAGGTCAGCCATCACCCTCTCCAGCAACAGCTCCGCTCGGGGGTCGGTGAGCTTCTCGTGAGCCCATCCTTCGAGGGGCGTTGGCGGCGCGGTCGGCAGCTCCAGCCGGGCGTGGGTGCGATTGGCGTCCATGAAGATCCACTTGTTCTGGAAGACCTCCACCTTCTTCCCGGTTCGAGAGATCGCGTTGCTGCCGTTGGCCGTGATGAAGCTGGCACACCCCGAGCACTGGCTGCCACTTATCCGAAGGTAGAAAAAGTGGCGGAACATCACAACAGAGGGCATCATCCCCACGAACACCTCACAGTAGAAGGGGAAGATCGACAACAGGAGAATGGAGTTGGGATGAAGATGAAGGGCGTGGAGCCCGTAATGGCGAAGGATGGCGTAGATGAAACTGGAGAAAGGGGGAACCAACCCAGCAAGGACGCTGTGCAGGAAGAAGGGATAGAAGGTGTCACCCAAGGCTTCCGGCTTGGCGGAGCCGACCCAGAGCGCCATCTCTCCCCCTTGTTGCAGCTGCACGCGGTCAGCGGAAGCACGGCGGCGAGGTGCTTCTCTTCATCGATGGTGGACGCGCTCAGGGCCAGCTCAAACCAAGAAGCCGGGCGCGCAGCCGTGGCCGAAGACTTCGCCTTGTTGGTGGCCATCGGCCGCAAGCTTGGGGAAGAGATTTGGCAGATTTGGAGGTTTTCTGAGGAGGGGAAAAGGAGATCTGGAGCAAGGCGAAGGAAGGGCAATGAAGGCTCAGCACCAAGCCCCAACCTTTTTGTTAGGCCCGAAATAGTTGCCAAGGCAGCGTGGGAAGCGGAGACGCCCACGTCCCATCAATCGCCATGCTTAGACCAAGGCCGCAGGAGGTTAGGGCCCGCGGCGCTCCGCACTTGCCCTTTGGCTTCGCCTCGAAGCCAAGTTCGAGTGCGCCTTGGGCCCGGGGGCTACTATCGGCGTTCTGGGAACAGGGGTACCCAAACTTGCTTGCCTGTGGCCCACGACATGGCTCCATCGGCGGCCTGGTACGGCCCAGCTTCAGCATCAACGACTCAAGACCCTCGCGAGGGGCCAAGCCTCGCGAGGCGGACGACATCAAGACCTCCAAGAGGAGCGGCCTCCCCAGGCTGGCTCCCGAGGAGCGGAGAGTTCTAGGCAAGCCTCACCTCGTGAGTCTCGGATGACGTGAGCCATGACGGCCAAGGCCAGGCAGGCGCCAGCGGGCGCAGTGTACCAGTTTCTTCTTTGGTGCTAAGGAGGCAAGCGCAGGCGCGGAGTCCCAAGGAATCAGCCAAAGGTTTCCATTCCGGTGCAACGAGACCAAGACCGCCAGGACGGCATGAGGGAGGTCATCACCGACAAAGGTGAATAAAGTGCAGCAAGGTAGCCCAATCCTTTTGTGGCAAAGGACAGGCCAAAATGGTTTCTTATAATAAGCAAAGTGTTCTTGAGGGCACAGGGGAATTTCATCTAGTCACTTTTATCATGTTGGTATGATTTGCGTTCACTACTTTGATAATTTGATATGTGGGTGGACCGGTGCTTGGGTGTTGTTCTTACTTGAAAAAACCTGCCACTTATGATTAACCCCCTCACAAGCATCCGCAACTACGAGAAAAGTATCAAGATAAAATCTAACCACAACATTAAACATTTGGATCCAAATCGGTCCCTTACCAAGTAGCGCATAAATTAGGGTTTAGGCTTCTGTCACTCTAGCAACCGATCATCTAATAACTACTCCACAATGCATTCCGTTAGGCCCAAAGATGGTGAAGTGCCATGTAGTCGACATTCACATGACACCACTAAGGGAATCACAACATACATATCATCAAAATATCAAACACATATCAAGTTCACATGATTAGTTGCAACATGACTTCTCCTGTGACCTCAAGAACAAAATTAACTACTCACAAATGATATTCATGCTTAAGATCAGAGGGGTATTAAATAGCATAATGGATTTGAACATATAATTTGCCACCAAATAAACCATATAGTAATCAACTACAAAATGTAATCAACACTACTAGTCACCCACAGGTACCAATCTGAGGTTCCGGTAGAAGATTGAACACAAGAGATGAACTAGGGTTTGAGAGGAGATGGTGTTGTTGAAGATGTTGATGGAGATTGTCCTCCCAAAGATGAGAGGGTTGTTGGTGATAACAATGTCTTCGATTTCCCCCTCCGGGAGGGAAGTTCCCCCGGCGGAATCGCTCCGCGGAGGGCAAAAGTGCTCCTGCCCAAGTTCCGCCTCGAGATGGCCGCGCTCCATCCCAAGAGTCCTCTCCTTATTTTTTTCCAGGTCAAAATGACTTATATACCAGAAGATGGGCACCTGAGGTGCGCGGGGCTGGCCACAACCCACCAGGGCGCCTCGGGGGCCTGGCGCGCCCTGGTGTCTTGTGGTCACCAGGTGGCCCCCCTCCGGTAGTTATTTGCTCCAGTATTTTTATATATTCCAAAATAATTCTCCATAAATTTCCAGCTCATTTGGAGATGTGCATAATAGGTATCTCTGATGTAGCTTTTTCAGGTCCAGAATTCCAGCTGCCGCCATTCTCCCTCTTTGTGTAAACCTTACATATTGTGAGAGAAAAGGCATTAGAATTACTCCAAAAAGCATTATTATGCATAAAACATTATAAATAATAGTAGGAAAACATGATGCAAAATGGATGTATCAACTCCCCCAAGCTTAGACCCGCTTGCCTCAAGCGAAAAACCGATACCGAAAAACATGTCCACATGCTTTGAGAGAGAGGTGTTGATAAAAACCAAATACGGACATAGCAGCCTCATGCTTATTATTATAATAGCAAAAACTTTATCATATTACTTTATCATATAAGTTCTCATGAACAAGTAGAAATTCATCACAACATCGAAGTAAAAGCATAAACTCTATTGAAAACCAACAAAATGTGTTCTCAGTCAACTTTGCAACTACAATTCATCATATTTTCAGGAAGGGTCTCGTATCAGAGCCTTTTGGCAAGTCCACATACTCTACCATCATTTAATCTTCTATGATTGCTAACACTCACAACATACCCATGAGAAAAAAAATTCAACCGGACACATAGAAAGATAGGGGCTTATTGTTTTGCCTCCCAACGTACTCACCTCAAGGGTGATGTCAACAATAATAACTCATGCTCACTCATATCCAACTGGATATGTGTGCCTAGATCTTTCCTCACCACATGATGCTTGCAAAAAGAGAAAATAAAAAGGAATAGGGAAGAATACTTTGACTCTTGCATAAAAGTAAATACATAAAAGTAAAAGATAGGCCCTTCGCACGGGGAGGCAAAGGTTGTCATGCTCTTTTTGGTTTGTATGCCAAATCCCTTGATGCAAAAGAACGTCACGTTATATTGCCCCCTTATGATAGCAACCTTTATTATGCAGTCTGTCGCTTTTATTACTTTTCCATCACAAGTTCGTACAACGCTCAATGTTCTCTTAAACTAAATGATAAAACACATTTAGAAGCAATTTTTATTGCCTTATTGCACCGATGAAAACTTACTTGAAGGATCTTACTCAATCCATAGGTAGGTATGGTAGATTCTCAAAACATGAGTTTGGGTTTAGGGTTTTTGGATGCACAAGTAGCATCTCTACTTAGTGCGAAATTTTGGCTAGCAAAGATATTAAGCAAGCACCACATGTTGAAGGATCAATTACAATATAACTTATATGTGAATATGAACAAACATAAATCATTACGTTGTCTTCCTTGTCCAACGTCAACAATTTTGACATATAATATTTAATGGGGGCTCGCAATCATAAAAGATGTCCAAGATAGTGTATTGGCATGTGAATCTTCTCTTCCCTTATCAATTCTTTAGTTGCATCATTGACCAATGCTATGTTTGTCAATCTCCAATAAATTTTACCACTTATACTTTTTCTTATGTGATGTCACTACTTACCTTAAGGTTACCATATGATCTTTTTCAGTTATTTCTTTTTACTTGATTGCAACATAAAAGTAAGAAGCAAAAACTCAAACTAAACTTTATTATATAACTCTCACTCGATTACATAGATAGATAGATCACGGAAACTAATACTCGAAGATAGATCATGCTAAGCTTTTATTCAACTAATTCATGATAAAACTAAAGATCAAACTAAAATTGGTAAAGGCAATAAAAGTGATGGTGATACGATACTGGGGCATCTCCCCCAAGCTTGACAAAAGCCAAGGGGAATGCCCATACCCATGTACTCAAGTCTCCTTTGGTGGGGGAGATGATGATGGTGGTGGTGATGAGGTAGTAGCGAACTTATCCTCCGGCTTCCATGGTAGCGGCTCACCATCACAAGAGGAAGCACGAGTCTCACGAGTCCTGCAGCCGGCAGCTAAACTCGTACCTTTAAATATTGCCTCGTATTCAAAGACTTGATTTTGGAGATCATAGATTTGGCTTTACAAAAAGTTGATTTACCCGTTGAGGGTGAAGACGATGTCCTTCATGGACCGACCATCCACTTTGTGATCACATGTGAAATCCATAATCCTGAGGTGATTGGCACCGAGTCCACGCTCCACCATCCCTTTGCACTTGAAGACCTCCCGCTCCATGGCTTCGAGCTTGGCCTCCACCGTTCCCGTCCTCTTGGGCCCTTGAACATCCCGGATGTGGAGCACCCCCTCACGCATCTCAATGGTTTGAGGGTGCTTCATCACCTCCGACAAGTAGGGGTTGATTACCCTCTCGAAGAACTTGTCCTTGGAGGAGCTCGATGCGGCCATGGCGATCAAGATATGTCAGAAAACAGCAAGAAACAAGAACATAAAATTTCTCCGTGATGCGAGGTCAATACGTTTGGGGGGTATATAAAGATTTTTATCTTGGGAAACAAGCAAACGGGAGGAAAACGGGGTCGGGAAGGTTCCCGAGGTGGGCACAACCCACCTGGGCACACCAGGGAGGGCAGTCGCGCCCTGGTGTATCGTGCCCTCCTCGGTTTCCTTCCTGGTTATTTCTTATTTTTCCTACTTTTTCTAATATTTCAAAACTGACAGAAAATATTTTTGCGGATTTTTTGGAGTCCGTTTACTTACCGTATCATGTACCTCCTCCTTTTCAGGATTGTGGAGTACTCTGGAAGGTTTCTTTTATGTGTTCTTCCGGTGTCATGGTTTGGATAATATTGCTTTTAACATTAATAGGCGTGCCTGAGATATAATGTTTAATTCTTTGTCCATTGACCACCTTCGGGTTAGTACCTTCGGCATTATTAATCTTGATAGCTCCAGAGTGATAAACCTCTTCGATAATATATGGTCCTTCCCATTAGGAAAGAAGTTTCCCTGCAAAGAATCTAAAACGAGAGTTGTACAAAATAACATATTCTCCAACTTTGAATTCCCACTTTTGGATTCTTTTGTCATACCATCTTTTAACCTTTTCTTTGAATAATTTGGCATTTTCATAAGCTTGGGTTCTCCATTCATCTAGTGAGCTAATATCAAATAACCTCTTTTCATGGCAAGTTTGAAATCATAGTTGAGTTCTTTAATTTCCCAATATATGCTTATGTTCTAACTCAAGAGGCAAACGACAAGCTTTTCCATAAACCATTTTATAAGGAGATAGCCCATAGGATTTTTATATGCTATTCTGCAAGCCCAAAGTGCATCATCTAATTTCTTAGACCAATTCTTTCGGGACCTATTAACAATTTTTTGTAATATTAGTTTTATTTCTCTATTGCTATGTTCTAATTGACCACTAGATTGAGGATGATAGTGTGATGCAATTCTATGGTTAGCATCATATTTAGCAAGCATTTTACGGAAAGCACCATGAATAAAGTGTGAACCACCATCAGTCATTAAATATCTAGGGACTGCAGACCTTGGGAAAATAACTTCTTTAAGCATTTTAATGGAAGTGTTGTGATCAACACTACTGGTTGGAATACCTTCTACCCACTTAGTAACATAATCAACAACAACAAAAATATGAGTATACCCATTAGAGGAAGGAAAAGGTCCCATATAATCAAAACCCCAAACATCAAATGGTTCACCAACAAGTGAATAATTCACAGGCATTTCCTGACGCTTACCGATATTACAAAGTCTTTGACATTCATCACAAGATAAGACAAACTTACAAGCATCCTTGAAAAGAGTAGGCCAATAAAAACCAGATTGCAATACCTTGTGAGCAGTTCTATCTCCCGCATGATGTCCTACATAGGCTTTGGAGTGACATTTCCGTAAGATTTGTTCATGTTCGTGCTCAGGTACGCAACGTCTAATAATACCATCTACTCCTTCTTTATAAAGATGTGGGTCATCCCAAAAGCAATGTCTTAAATCATAGAACAATTTTTTCTTTTGTTGGTATGTGAAACTAGGTGGTATATATTTAACAACAATGTAATTAGCATAGTCAGCATACCAACGAGTATTGTGAGAAACATTTATTGCAGCTAGTTGTTCGTTAGGAAAACTATCTCTAGGATCGAAAGTATGTCTAGAGGGGGGGGGGTGATTAGACTACTTGACCAAATAAAAATCTAGCCTTTTCCCAATTTTAAGTCTTGGCAGATTTTAGCAACTTAGCACAAGTCAAGTAATGAACCTACACATGCAATTCTAAGAGTATAGCAGCGGAATGTAAATCATTGCATATGAAGGTAAAGGGGAGGAGTTTGGAGGGAGCAAACACAATGTAGACACGGAGATTTTTGGCATGGTTCCGATAGGTGGTGCTATCGTACATCCACGTTGATGGAGACTTCAGCCCACGAAGGGTAACGGTTGCGCGAGTCCACGGAGGGCTCCACCCACGAAGGGTCCACGAAGAAGCAACCTTGTCTATCCCACCATGGCCATCGCCCACGAAGGACTTGCCTCACTTGGGTAGATCTTCACGAAGTAGGCGATCTCCTTGCCCATACAAACTCCTTGGTTCAACTCCACAATCTTGACGGAGGCTCCCAAGTGACACCTAACCAATCTAGGAGACACCAATCTCCAAAAGGTAATAGATGGTGTGTTGATGATGAACTCCTTGTCTTGTGCTTCAAATGATAGTCTCCCCAACACTCAACTCTCTCTCACAGATTTGGATATGGTTGAAAGATGATTTGAGTGGAAAGCAACTTGGGGAAGGCTAGAGATAAAGATTCTTGTGGTTGGATTGGAATGTCTTAGTCTCAACAAATGAGTAGGTGGTTCTCACTCAGAAAATGAGTAGTGGAAGTGTAGGCACGTTCTGATAGCTCTCTCCACGAATGGAGGATGGGTGGAGGGATATATATAGCCTCCACACAAAATCTAACCGTTACACACAATTTACCAAACTCCATGGGACTGAATAGTGAAACTCGGTCAGACCGATTCAGTTCAAAATGTGAACATTAGGCTTTTCGGTGGGACCGGCAATATCAACTCGGTGGGACCGATGTGCTAGGGTTAGGGCATAACTTGATCTCGGTGAGACCGATCACATGAACTCAGTGAAACCGATTTCAATAATAGGCAAACAGAGAGTTGGTCGGGCAAACTCGGTGGGACCGATCGCTCATTTCGGTGAGACCGAATTGTTACGAAAAGGAAACAGAGAGTTTGCATTGTGAACTCGGTGGGACCGATCGCTCATTTTGGTTAAACCAAAACGTTACAAAGGGAAAAGGAGAGTTTGCAATCCCATCTCGGTGAGACTGAGATCCCTATCGGTGAGACCGAACTGATTAGGGTTTATGGCTATGGCTATGTCAAATGAACTCGGTGGCGCCGGATAGATCAAATCGGTGGGGCCGAGTTTGACTTTAGGTTTAGGAAATATGTGGAATTGAGAAAGCGGTTGAGGGCTTTGGATCATGTCACTAAGCATTTTGAGCAAGCAATCCATTAAGCAGCACCTCATCCCCTTTTAATGGTATTGGCTTTTCCTATGGACTCAATGTGATCTTGGATCACTAAAAATGAAAATGTAGAGTCTTGAGCTTTTGCCAATATGTGTCCTTAGCATTTTGAGGGGTCCACATCTCTAGTCCATGCCATGCCAATCATTGAACTTTCTGAATGATCATCTTGAAAGAGTATTGGTTCAATGAGCTATATGTTGTTAAGAATTACCAAAACCACCCAGGGATTAGTTTCACTTTCAATCTCCCCCCTTTTGGTAATTGATGACAACATATAGATCTAAGATTCGACAAATGATAATAAGAATGAAATACATCGTCGCTTTGAGAAGTACGTGATAAGCAAGAGCCCCCCCTAAATCTGTGCATTATTTAAAATTTGCTTTTGCATGCAAATGCACAATCGATTAGGATCATGGGTTACTCTTTCATGTCGCATACATCTTGGTGGAGCGCTCAAAATGATAGAATATGAAATATACACTCATCACCAAGACAAAGTGAATGATCATACATGAGAGATAGAGACTATTATCACCCAAGCACAAACATTAAATTATGATATGATCAAGCACATGACCATACAAGTATCTCACACACACAACCATAGAGTATCATCCAAGCAAGCAAAAGAAGCAAAGCTCTCTCTCTCTCTCAGCCTATGATCTATACACTTTCTCCCCCTTTGGCAACAAGTTACCAAAAAACTTGAAAATGCATAGTGCCATGCGGCTCGCTAAGCTTGATCTTCGGGAGCTTATGAGTGCAAAGGTGGCGTGGAGAGGAGTCCTGCAACAAAAGCATCTGAAGAGGTTGTAGGAGCTGGTGGAGTTGCAACTGGAGGGGCAACTGAAGCTGTGGCTACAGGAGCTGAGTTTGTGGCTCTAGTGTCTGTCACTGGCACTGCTGCAGACCTCTGTCTTCTGGGCACCCTTTGGTAAGCATCAGTAGTGGTCTTGTCACTCCTATCCTCAAGCTCTTCTTGGATCTTCTCCACAGAAGTCTGAATCTTTGTCACCTTGACATCCAAGTCATGAAGTTTTGTCTCCAAGATTCTCTCAAGACTCTCTTGATTCTGAGTCAGGGTGGCCAATCCTTTCTCAATCCTCAAAGTAGCCTGAATGAGATAGCCAAGTTGGTCTTGTTTTGACTTGAGAAAAACTTGAGATGCCTCTTCAACACTTGGCATCTTGGCTTCCTTCTCTGCTTTTGCTTTTGCTTTTGCTCTCTTCTCCTGAGCCTCTACTGAAGTAGGATCTGTAGCATCCATGACAACTGTATTGCCCTCAAAATCAGGCCTCAAGGGAAGGTGCTCTTTGTCCAATAGATATATGCCTTTTCCCATCTTGGAGTTGATGAGCATCTGAATGTGTGGAGCATACCCACATGATCTCTTCTGATCAGCAGTTGTCCTCTTGATTGTCTCTGCAATCAGTGTCATCACTTTGAACTTTTCTTGCACATCAAACATATGCAACAAATTGATGGAATGTCCTCTTATCATCCTATCATCTCCAGACTTAGGCAACAATGTGTGCCCGAGGATAGTATTGATTGTGGGCAGTCCTGACAGAAGTTAATAGACAGAGCCAAACTTGTGATGTTCCAAGGCTGCATCAGGAATATCCTTGTACATATGTGCCATGGAGTTGTGTCCTTTCCTTGGATTGGCATACACATCAGTATCATCATCATGCTCTTCAGGGGCATTGATAAGCTTGGCCCACTCAGCAACAGTAGACTGGTACCTAGTAGCCTCAGTCATCCAAACAATTCTTCCATCTGGGTAGAAGTGAGATGTTGAATAAAACTGCATGATAAGCTCATCATTCCACTTGGTCAATTTCTGACCCACAAAAGTATCAACTCCATTCATTCTGAAGCTCTCATGAACTCCAGGAAAGTGATCTTCATTGTCATCAATATATGACCAATCAACCCATTTCATGTTACTGACTATGGGCTTCTTATCCAGGAGCACAGTCTCATAGAAGTCATGCTGTTCCTTAGTGTGGAACCTGTAGTCTACATCAATTCTTCTTCTTGTGGCATAGGGATCTGACTGTCTCCACAATCTGAGACCTGAATCCTTCCTTATCTTCATGTTTTCAGCCACTGGATGTGTATCATCATGATCTCGGATCTTGGGCTTCAACTTTCTGAGCACTTGGGCTTCCTCTTCTTCTTCTATTTCAGGCACTGGGGCCTTGTTCTTTTCTGCAGCAGGTATGTTTCTGGTGCTTCTCTTTGGTGCATACTTTGAAGCTTGAGCAGTAGCTTTGGGGGCAGTCTTGGGCTTTGATGGAGAATCCCCAAACTTGATGGCATCCCCCATCAGCTTCTGAGCTTTGGGTGCTGGTGCAGTATCCTCTTCTTCATCTTCTTCCTCATCTGAAGAGTGCTTCTCAAATTCAGCCATGGGATCAGCACGCTCGCACCATCTCCCTCTCTTCCTTTCCTTCTTTTTCTTGCCCTCACCAGCAGCCTCTATAACAGTTGATTTGGAGGCTTCAAGAGTTGAGGTTCTGGCCTTAAACATTGGCACTCTCTTGGCAGGAGCTTTCTGTTCAAACCAGGCTTGGTTGAAGCTATAGTGCCAAATTCTTTCTTGACAACTTTCTTCTTGGAGCTGACCACCTCCTCAGCAGCAACATAACCTTCATTCTCAGAGTTTGAGTTTGTCTTTCTCCTTGTTGTGGTAGCTGCTTTTGGCAAGTTGCCTGGGGTGCTTCTGCTACCCTCATGATAGCTGCCAGAGGGACTAGTGCCCTCACTTAGATTGACCTATTCCTCAGACTTGTTCTGGCTGTCACTCTGATCTGACATAGCTGACACTGCAAACTGAAAGCTGACCCAGTGAATAGATGTAGTTGAGATAGAGTGGATGAGCATCACAAAGTACAGAGATTTTGCAAAACAATTGAGTCAAAAACTTAGTTTTAGTTTTCTACATAAAGCATTTCAGAGCTACCGATTTGTTAAACTCGGTGACACCGAAGCAATATTAGAGTCTGAACTAGTGAAATTGGTCAGACCGAGACACAGTTCGGTGACTCTGAGATTGCTAGGGCTTCAATGAGAGTTGAACTCGGTCACACCAATTGCAATGGCCTAGGACAAATCGGTGAGACCGATTTCTACAACTCGGTCGGTCCGAGATGAGTTCGGCGGAAACCTAACCCTAAATTTTCGAAACAAAACTAATCTAAAGGAAGTTTTTGCTAGATAGAGTAATCTCATACGTGGTAAGAATCATGGCATTGACCTAAGTGCAGGAATCGGAGGTAAAGATTGCACATAGGGTCGAGTTAATACCCTAACTTGGTGGTGAACTCGCTACGGAGACAACGGCGGTGAAGATTCCAGCAGCGGGAGGTCGCTGGCGATGAGGAGACGATCCGGAGACTTGAGTCGGCAGAGCAGGATACGTGCGGGCGAAGGGTTTTGGAGGAATTTCCAAAATTTGACCCATGAGTATATATATCCTGACCCTGTCGGTGTGACCGAGTGGAATGACTCGATGGCACCGAGATGCAGAATCGCAAGCGGTTACTGCAACTCTGTGTGACCGAACGGTTCAAATCGGTTGCACCGAGATTGAAAACCTAGATCAACTCAATGAACTCGGTATGACCGAAAGGGGTGAATCGGTCAGACCGAAATACACAGAGAGGTCTTGGAAGTTTAAGTCCATGACGAATCGGTGGCTCCGAGTGCTCCTCACCCAAAGGGTTTGAATCTAACTTGATCAAACTTTGTGATGTAGCATGAATAGAGTTTGAGACCAGAAAAGCATAGATAGTTAGAGGAAGTTCTTAGGCATTCCTGTCCATCCATTTGGCAAAAGAAAAAGACCAAACAATCAAAGCAACAAATGGATGTCCTCGAATGAGAGAAATATGCAATCAACATGCTCACACAATAAGATGGCAAATGAAATATGTGGCAAAGCATGCACAAACACTCTAGCATATATCAAGCAATTGGTGATAACTAGGTCATCTATATATGAGTATATTGACCGAGGAGTGAAATCAGAACATTTGATCGTAGGTCATACTCATCGTTTAAGCACAAGTGGGGTTACCACTTTTACATAAAGCATTGTTGTGTTAACACCATTAGAGTTGCTTTAGCTCAATACTTAGAGTAAAGCTCCCCCTAGATGTGACATTCCCCTAAGAGGGATGAACTAACCTTGGGTTTTGTCGATGATGACTTCATGTAGATGTTGAAGATGTGGATGCTCAATGTTGATGTAGATCATTTGGAGAAATCCATTGGAGTGAGTTGCACTTTCAATACCTACATATGGGTTAGTTCCACAAGGAACAAACAAGGATGTCCATAGACATAGAGTGAAGTACATTCAAGATGATGTCTATGAAAGCATTAGGTTACCTTGTCCCTTGTCTTACCAACAAGAGGGTTTGTGACTCCTTGAACTAGTACAAGATGTGGAAGTTGTTTGCACTTATCCTTGCCAAAATGATAGGAGTGAAGTATGTTGGCGGAGTTACCCTCAAGAACTATCCAGTTCTTCTTCTTCGGGATCCACATCAGCTTGATGGGAATCCTTGGAGTTGTTGTCGTACTTGATGAAGTAGAACTTGATGTAGTCTTGGGAACCCACTTGACCAAGGCCTTGGGAGCTTCTTCAAATGCATCAATCTCCTCTTGAAGCTTGTCCTTGCCTTTTTGCTTGTCGTCTTGTGGTGGAAGATCATCTTGAGCTTGTGACCCCTTGAAGGAAGTAGGATCATACTTCTCTTGTTAAGGAACAAACTTCATCTTGGGGCGTTGATCTTCTTCCCACTCAACTCCATTGGCATTGAACTTTCATTCAAAACCAACACGTTGATTCTTCCGGTGCCTTCCTTGCTTGCGTACAATTTCCTCAAATTGCTTACTTCCGACAAGGCTCTTGGAAACACCTTTCTCTATAATTCCCTTCAATAAGCTATGTTCTTGCTCAAGTGTAACTTGGCTAAGAGAATCATTAGTGGAATCAAGAGAACTACTAGAAGCAACAATATTGGATTTAGCATGATTATTGTTACTACTAGATGAAGAATCTTTCTTACTCTTGTTGCTAGATTTTACTTGTGGCATGTAAGTAGACAAGAGTAAATGCTTGGCAATGTAAGAAGAACTTTTCTTACGAAGATCATCATTGATTGCTTTTAAGAACCCATGCTCTTGCTCTAGGTTGAGCTTTTCAAAGCGTAGCTTCTCATGAGTCTTTAAAAGCTCTCGATGATCTTCTAAGGTAGTTTCATGAGCTAACTTAAGAGTGTTTAGTTCTTTAGTTAGACGCTCAATCTCCTTCTTATCATTGTCATTCATTTTATCTTGATTGGCACTGGTACATCGACGTGCTAAACAAACGGTTTTTAACCCCTTTCCGCGACGGCATTTAGAACCGTCGCCAAGTGAGTGTGTGCGATAGGGTGTCCTTCCCACACGACCCAGAAATCATCGGGGATAGGCCCTCCTGGGACCCAGGCTGGGGCCGTGTGCGATCGGGCGAGGCATCGAAACCCAATCATTTCCGTAGGTACGTACATCCCACACGGCAATCCGAGAAAATCATTTTCGTAGGTATGTACATCCCACATGGTGAATCCCAGAAAATCTTTTCCGTAGGTATGTACATCCCACACGGTGAAAATCTCAGAAAATCATTTCTGTAGGTATGTACATCCCACACGGTGAATCCTAGAAAAAAAATTCTGTAGTTATGTATATCACACATAGTTCTTTGTGTGGAAACGTTTGTGCAAGGTGGCCTAACGCAAACAGTTCGCTGCCGGAAGCCGTATGTGATTGTTAGTTGATCGACCACTCCTACTTTCTAGAAACTGTGCGGGTTGTTTGAGTTCATCGCCCACGGTGCTGTCTGAGTAACCGTCTGCAATGGAAAACCCCAATAAGCAGGGTAATTAGCCTATTATTGATAATCCATGTACTAATCAAACTGATATTTCTTATAAAAATGCCAGATATTTCATATCCGTATAAAAGCAACTAGGATTTCATAATCTAATTACATCAGATAGCTTCGGCACTCAGTTACGCCATTACACAACAGCACCAAGTTTCACATGCAGCATCAAAACCCTTTGGAAAGTAGCATCATACACAGTAAATAGACAGATAAATCTCATCTGGGAAACTACAGAAGCGGAAGGCAAATATTGAGCCTTCAGTGATGTTGAATGTCCTTGCAACTTTAGGCCAGTGGCTATGGATAATTGCCCGCCCAACCTTCGTCCTCTTCAGCAAGACTTCAATATTGTACCATGGGTGTTGAATGAATACCTTCCTCGCCTCTTGACCATCCAGGTGATTTGAGAGGTAATCATCAGTGAACTGCTTTGAAAAGTATTGAAAACAAAGCTATGCATAAATCGCTGTTGTAAATTTTGAAATGGCGAAGGGGTAAAAACAAGGTAAAAGAGTTGGTACCATCCTATAGTTGACTGATGTCTTCTTCATTGTGCAAACAAAGATCTTGCTGTTATTCGTCGCAAGTTTCTTCATCCTAACAATCTTTCTGAGTTTCTTGACTTGACTGATATTCATGGACATCTCATTTCCCCATATGAAAAATGGGTCGAACAGTGGGTCTAAGCCTCTGACAGCAGGACCTACATGTGCAAGACCAAATTGTAAGAAACCTAAATATTAGAATGATTCCTGCAACTGCACAATAATGTGCTATTAGCCAAAGGACCCCGCTTGAACAAACTTCGATGGTAAACCGCAGTGTCTCCCATTGTTTCCCTGCAACACACATAAGGAAGATCTTGATCAGGTTAACTGAGATTTGCCATACTATCAGTAGAATATGTATTGAGTACAGCCAAATTCAATTGGTGTCACATGCATAACAATACAAAATTGTACCCACAATAAATGAAAATCAAATCGAAGAACTGAACCAAACAGTTAAATGGACAGCAGACCAAATGAACCAAAATAGTTAACTGAGCACGACATTACATAATAGAAACATGTACTAGAAGATAAGACAGTTAACAAAACAAAGAATGCTTGAGAACAGTACTACGAAATGTAGCAATTGTTGGACCAAAGTGTTAACTGAACATTACATTTCAGAGGACCAAACAGTTAACCGAACATCAGATTGCATATTAACATTACATAGGACAAATCACTAGAAGGCACTAGCAGTGGCCTCGAGAAAACATCACGAACTGTATTTTAAATTAGACAACCGCGTGGCGGTGTCGACGGTGGCCTCGAAGACGAGGTGCTCCTCCAAGATCTGGCGGTCGACACGCATCGCAGCCATAGCGACCTCGTTCACGCATGCGGCCGCATGCTACTCAGCTCCACATTATACTGCGTGTAAAATGGTTGTGGACGGCGCTTAATGGAGGAGGGGGCAGTAATTTCGGTGGAAGGTGTCGCTCCGTCGGTCGGGGCATGTGGAATGGGAAAGGAGGAGGATGGTGTGGGTGGGGTGTGGATTACCTGACCATATCGTCGAGGCCACGCAGCAAGAAGAAGGGTCGGCGGCGAGGAGGCCGCACAGCAAGAAGAAGGGTCGCCGGCGAGGAGGCGGCGCTGCAAGAAGAAGGGTCGCCGGCGAGGAGGCGGCGCTGCAAGAAGAAGGGTAGCCGGCGAGGAGGCGGCGCTGCAAGAAGAAGGGTCGCCAGCGAGGAGGCTGAGCAGCCAGTAAGCAGCAGTGAAGGTTTGAACTTGGAAAGCAAGGAGGAACAGTGGAAATGTGGCTTTTGGTAGGAGAGAGGGGGCGGGGAGATATATATTTCCGTGGTGGCCAATTTTTTTGTCGGTGCCGCGAGAAACTGGCGCGCAAGTGTGGTTCAAGCGGGGGCAGTGGACTGTAGACGACGAAGTTTCCTGCGTAAGCCAGACAAGACGGTGCGCCAAGATATTTTATATCGCATCCCACACGATTCTTTCTAGTAAACTGTTTGTGGTATACCTGATTTTTTCATTATGTTTTGAAAGACAAAATGGTGTTACAGAGGGAAAGGATGGTGTTTGAATTGCTAGAACATTCACGTACAGTGAACATGCAACTAGTACATGAGTGTCGTGTTTAAATTTGGAATTATTCCGGGTTCGTTTGGCATTTTTATGCATTAATTTAGTTTCTGGGCATTTAATGTGCATAATTCAAATTTGAACTACAAGCACAGGCTCCAGTGCACCAAAGTTGTTTGAAAAATCACATGTGTGTCCTTAGGTGAATTTGTAGGTCCCATGCAAGAGATGGGATTGAAATTCAAACATCTGGGCGTCGTGGCTCGGCCGGAAAGATTGAGAAACTTGGTTTTTAAATTCTAGTAAATCCAAAACACGCCTGAAAATCAGGAAACTTGGCATGGTGTCATGACATGGCACCAACATGCTGCGGTAATTTTTTTGGCCGAATTGGGACAAGCTTTGGTGTAAGCTTCTTGCAAACCGGAGCTTCCCTCAAGAAGGCTCGTGCTTCCGAGAGGGAACGTGTCACCTCCGTGTGCGAAACGACATATGTACACTGCCTTCTCCCGCCTTAATTTTTTTACACAGGCAGGTTAGACAAAAATAGAAGTACCGTGCTAAATTTTGGAATTATTCCGGGTTCTTTTGGCCTTTTTTATGCATTAATTGAGTTTCTACGCATTTAATTTGCATATTTCAAATTTGAACTACAAGCACAGGCTCCAGTGCACCAAAGTTGTTTGAAAAATCACATGTGTGTCCTTGGGTAAATTTTTAGGTCCCATGCAAGAGATGGGAGTGAAATTTAAACATCTGGGCGTCGTGGCTCGGCCGGAAAGATTGAGAAACTTGGTTTTTTAATTCCTATAAATCCAAAACAAGCCTGAAAATCATGAAACTTGGCATGGTGTCATGACATGGCACCAACATGCTGCGCTAATTTTTTTGGCCGAATTGGGACAAGCTTTGGTGTAAGCTTCTTGCAAACCGGAGCTTCCCTCAAGAAGGCACGTGGTTCCAAGAGGGAACGTGTCACCTCCGTGTGCGAAACGACATACGTACACTGCCTTCTCCCGCCTTAATATTTTTACATAGGCAGATTAGGCCAAATAGAAGTACCGTGCTAAATTTTGGAATTATTCCAGGTTTGTTTGGCCTTTTTAGGCATTAATTGAGTTTCTACGCATTTAATGTGCATAATTCAAATTTGAACTACAAGCATAGGCTCCAGTGCACCAAAGTTGTTTGAAAAATCACATGTGTGTCCTCGGGTGAATTTCTAGGTCCCATGCAAGAGATGGGAGTGAAATTCAAACATTTGGGCGTCGTGGCTCGGCCGGAAAGATTGAGATACTTGGGTTTTAATTCTTGTAAATCCAAAACACGCCTGAAAATAATGAAACTTGGCATGGTGTCATGACATGGCACCAACATGCTGCGGTAATTTTTTTGGCCGAATTGGGACAAGCTTTGGTGTAAGCTTCTTGCAAACCGGAGCTTCCCTCAAGAAGGCTCGTGGTTCCGAGAGGGAACGTGTCACCTCCGTGTGCGAAACGACATACGTACACCGCCTTCTCCCGCCTTAATTTTTTTACACAGGCAGATTAGACCAAATAGAAGTATCGTGCTAAATTTTGGAATTATTCCGAGTTCGTTTGGCCTTTTTTATACATTAATTGAGTTTCTGCGCATTCAATGTGCATAATTCAAATTTGAACTACAAGCACAGGCTCCAGCGCACCAAAGTTGTTTGAAAAATCACATGTGTGTCCTTAGGTGAATTTCTAGGTCCCATGCAAGAGATGGGAGTGAAATTCAAACATCTGGGCGTCGTGGCTCGGCTGGAAAGATTGAGAGACTTGGTTTTTTAATTCCTGTAATTCCAAAACACGCCTGAAATCATGAAACTTGGCATGGTGTCATGACATGGCACCAACATGATGTGGTAACTTTTCTGTCCGATTTGCGAAGGTGCACACATTAACAATCAACAAAGTTATTTTGGAACAAGTGCTGTCACGTTACAAATCGGAAACACAAGTATTATTGAAACCGTGGGCGTTCTACTTACCAATTACGTGCGGCCATGCGTCCCCTTTTTTATTGGTTAGGAGGTGTCATGCGGGGTAGCTATTTGAGTACGGGAGCTGTGTGATCAGACCCCTAAGCGTGCTCATCGGGAGGAGAGCCCTTTGACCTCTACCCGCCGCGCATCTCCCTCCCAACGTCTCCATTAATGGTGCCCGAGCACCTGTTCTACGGCGTGGCTATATGTCTCACTGGACTGAGATTTAAGAGAGAGAAAATGAAAATCTGAAAAGAAAGTTTTGCATGGATCTTAATGTAAGATCCGACGGACCTATATAGCATCGACTGCGACTTATAGCAAGTATGATGAATATAAGGACGATGACAGTGGATAATAATTGTCTTACATATTTAGAAACATAATTAAAAAAAGCTACATGTGGCAACGCCCGAAATACACAAGGGGAAAAGAAGAAGGAAGACAACGATCTAGCTCGCTGATCTCTACTTTCTTGATGCGTTGCTGCAGGCCGCGGGAACTAGTCTATGTGGCGAGTGGTGACGAGCTCTTTATTGTCCCCAAGATGCTGCTTGAGAGCATCTACGGACCCGGGCGGGTCTTCCATGACCCTGGTGGGTCCCTGCTGTCATCCTCTCCACGTACTATCATCTCCTGATTATGTACGCGTCAACCTAGTAGGCCCACAACTCAGCCTCTAAACCCACGGCGAACAAATACAACCCATTTTCCATACGTTCAAACGGAAAGTTCAACATCCAAAGCAAAGTAATAGGTCTGATCCAGATATAGAGTACTGAACTTGCACTTTGACAACCATCATAGCCAAGTTAACTATCTACTCCCACTAATACTCTAGTAGAGTACAAGTACTAACTTACTGTTAGCTTACTAGACGATGCTGGCGCCATCTGCAGTACACGCTAAATGCCGGCACCGACGTCCTCCTCCTCGCCTCGGACTTGCCAGAGGTGCGATAGGGTGCATTGCACGCACACGTTGGCCCTTTCCATGCTAGCGTGGTCAACCGAAGCTTCGGCTTCTAAGCGGGAAACCCACTTGACGAGCTAGTAGTAAAATTCGGCGTCGTGAACGCGTGCGTGCCTGACAGCCTCCAGGGCTATTTGCCGGGCGCCGGTCTCCATGTAGTCGGCCTAGTTGTGGGCACTCTGCTTGCGACTCAGAGCGTCGGTGCGCTGCTGCTCCATGCCCCGCTGGCGGCGCAAATCGGCGATACGCTGCTCCTCCGCCTGGCGGTCGCGCTCCAACAAGTCCTCATACTCCGCATTGCCATCTAAAGGCCGATAGAATGCCTCCTCCCTCCGTCTGCCTTCCAGTGAGAAACCGAACACTAGTTCCAGCGTTGACCACCTCCAGCGTCGCCTATTGCGGACGGGTGGGGGCATGACGGACATGGTGAGAGCGAGGGCAAGTGGCGAGCGACGTCGGGCTGGTGGGGGCTTATGAGGATAGGGCGAGTTGGATGATGGTGCCACCGAAGAACGCCGGGAACGAGTAATTATAGGCGAAAGGTAGGTGAATGAGTGTGTCATGGGAAACGCGGCGGCCATCGCGGTCATCGGAATTCAATGCATAAGCAGGCATGGCTTAGCGCACCAGCTTGCCGTGGAAAACTAGAAAAACAGAAATTATGACTGTGCTGTCCCATACCGTCCCGTCCCGTCAGTGGTGCGTCCCGTCCGTGTTGGGTCGCACATCAGCATGACAGTCAAACGAGCGCACTCGATTCATCCAGATGAGGTACATGTGTGATCCACTGGTTATTCGCGTAGGATTGAGTCGGTTGGATAGTGTACGTGTAGGATCGTAATAGCTGATGAACGTTCGCTGGGAGACAAGGCATTTGCGAATGTTTTTGCTGGCAGTTTCTTCAGATTCGCGTGGCATTTTCTTCAGAACAGCATGTCAGTTTCTTCAGAGGTAGGCATTTTTTTCAAAAAACTGCCACCTTTGGATCTTGTGTCGCAACTAAAACTTCCAGGAGCATATTAGTAGGATAACTAGTGATCGATCAGTAACTTGTAAACACTGAGCGAACAAAAAAATAAGGAACTACTTGTAACTTGTAAACACTAAGCAAACCAAAATAAGGATCATCTTGTGCACAGTAGTAAGAGTCGATCCGTTCAAAATGTTCACACGAGACTCACAGACCTGGCTTTGTAATATGTTCCCATTAATAGCCCAAATTCACAACCAACTAGTACGATTCCCATACATAAGATCAAAATGTTAATGCATCTCAATGATTCACAGATCATATACAATATGTAGCTCCTAAAGCAAAGATCAAGAAAAAACATCTGTTCTTGGTACTAACATGGATGCTTCTTTGGGCCAACATTCAGTACAGAGTGAAATACAAATTTGATTGTGAAGTCTACATTCCCACTTGCAAACGTAAGTGGTTTCACCAAAAGATGGAACCATGAGAGTGAACCACACATGATGGAGGAACATCCACTGAAATATGAGTTGGTCATCTGTCGATCACACGGCGAGACTATCTTTGGAATACAACTTTAACTTTGGCAAAATGATGCCCATTGGATAATCAGAACAAAGCAATGAAGCACCTAGTGTTGGCCAGTAAATAGTACGGTACTACTTTTGTGCGATCCATGAAGTGACTATCCAATCTTTCCGTGTCTATTTTCAAATGGCACTTCATGCAGTGACTTTACTATTCTCTTGTGCAGTTCCACAAAAACTGAGGTCACTTTGTTTGTTCGCCGAATAGCAACGTTCAGACATCTGTTTGCACAAATATCAACCAGCTAGTTAACATATACCCCACCTTGTAATTTCGGTTTAAACACGCCTCTGCTAGTCGTTTCTGCTTAGCATCTGTCATGTTTTGCACTGGACAATTTGGTACTAAAATGATTTGCTGGTACAGAGCAGAAATATAGCGCCTATTCTTCATCAGACCAAGGATATCGATGTTTGTAGCGATGGAAGAGGTGAAATCCATAGAACCAAAATTGAGCATCCAATCATTGAATCATGTCCTGCACCACCAATGTAGGTCCACCCTGCCAATAAATTTACATGCAAACTACTAATATTACTATCTAATGATAGTACAAAAACAGTAGCAAGATAGTAGCAAACCATGTACCTTGGTAATGAACAACTCATAGTGCCACCAATTGGATATAACTATTTGGAAGAAAATAATGCTCATAATGTCCATTTGGACTTATTGTGCACTTCCACTAAAATCGAGCATCCCTATTTGCACAGATACTGAAAGTGTGATTACTATAAAAGTGGCACTAGTTGAAGCCTAGACTCACAAATATAAGCATTCCAATTTCTTAATGGGAAAAGCTAGCAAGACTATTTCTAACCACCTGTTTGAAGGAATAAATAAGGCAACAATGGCCGATGTCAAGAAGGCATACATAGTATTTTCTGAAAGATTGAACCATTCCTGACCTTTCCTCTTCTTTTAAGCATTTTTTGTGCAGTTCAACTAAAATAAAATGCCATCACCGCCTTGACAATTCAGTGACACTGTAGAAAAAATGACTTACCATTACATAATGATGTCAGGTATGTAATCGACAGGCAATAGAGACAAACATGCAGACCTCCTCCGATAACATAATGTACATTAGTTTTAATGAAGGTGTGACTAGCTTTGCCAGCATAATTTGAATGAACTCTACACCCTCTGTTCCTTAATATAAGACGTTTTCACAGTTCAATTTAAAGTACCCAAACGTCTAGTATTTAGAAAAACAGGTAGTACTTTTCTTGAGAACATATCTGGGAAAGCTTGCCACACCTTATATATGTCCATACACTAATGCAACTATGCAACACCATTCGAATAGTACAAATATACACTAATCCAGTGGCTAGTGCAACAATAGAGTAGTTTTTTTTATTACGGGGTATAGTACAATGGTTTTACTGAACACATTTCGATAAGCTAGCAGTGGAAGATTTCTATAAGAATTAATTATACTAATCTAAAGGTAACAAGTTTCAGCACTGTTATACTGGCTTTGCAACAACATTAGACCAAATACAAAAGTCTGAAGGTAACTAGCATTATTAACTAATGACAGTATAATTTTTTTGCAAACCATGTACCTTCAAGGTAAATATCATTTCAAACTCGAGGGGACTTGAAAAATTGCTATCCCAATCTTGATAATCGATCAAACATAAGAACTTGATCAAACGAATCAAGAAAACAACAGGAGGAGGAGGTGCCCACTCCTGCCATTTCCTCTTCTCTTCATATTTTTTTGTGCAGTTTAACTAAAATAAAATGCCTTGAAGTGAGGTATGTAATCTATAAGCATTAACAATGCAAAAATCTGAAGGTAGTAACAAGTTTCATCGTTGGTATACTGGTTGTGCAACAGCATTAGAATGCCTTAGCTCAAAAATCTTTAATAAATCCACAATCAACAGCTAACCCTGAAATAATCCAGTGGCATTAAATGGCGTTGTTTAAATTTATCGTTGTTAGACTGACTGCGGCATTAGTTAAATGTGGCATCACTTTGGCAGTAGCATTGCTTGGTTTTACCGGTGGCATTATACTAAAAAGTGGCAATAAGAGCATGGGGAGGCCCATGCGGACAGTGGGTGCACCAGTACGATGTACCTCCACGGACACATATAGCGGTGAGGGAGGGATGGTTGCCCAGAGCAACAAATATCCAGGCAGCATATGTAGATTACGTCCCATTTTTGTTCTCTTTAGCCACCATTTTCCTATGTGAGGACAACATACTGATCGACCTGGTCATTCTCTATTATGTTGTCATGCCTTTCTACCCTTTTTCAACCAAGAGACAAGAGACTCGTTCCTTAGCTACTGATTTTCCCTTTTCAACTAAGATGCAGGTTCGATACCCAGTCTCTTCGACAGTACTTTCTCCCTGTCTTTCCTTATTCAACCCAGACATGGATTAGTCTGCATGAAGTAGCGTTTCCTTTAATAGTGCAAATTAAGGTTTTCATCTGTGTGACTAGCAGAGCAGAGGATAGTAAATTGGGAAGATGGGGGAGTGGAAACAGATCCACATGTAGCGACGTGGCAGATGGGGCAATAGAACAAGGGTATGGTTTGAAAAGAGGTAGCATACCCGAGGGTCGGCGTGAAGTGGCTTCGCTCGTGGTCGTCGTCCTCCACACACACTACGACAGAGAGCTTGGGGATGGAGGCCATTCCGCGCCGGCGCTAGGTATGAGAGGACGACCTTGTCGTTAGTGTGTGACCTCGCTCGCCGACAATGAGTGCGTCAACGCTGCACGTCCTTTTCTTCCCCGACGGACGGGATCCTAGCAGATCTGTGACCACCAGTGAGGACGGAGAGAGAGGGGCCACCGCCATCTTTCTTAGATCTGGAGAGAGGGTGATGGTGAGAAGCAAGTGGGCATCCCTTAGCAAGCAAGCGCTGAAGCTCCAGCCTATATACTACTTTACTAGTACTAGTAAGAACTAGAGGTAGAGTAGTTTATATTTTCTCTGCATACAGTACCAACTAGTTGTGCTTTAAAACCGAATGGCACACCATTAAAAAAATAAAGTCGAGAAATAATGTGGCACCTCGAGCCAATGCGGCCAGATCACATTTTGCACGAGAAATGACACACCATGTTTCGTTGACATGTTGTCCCGTTCCAACACGTGAGTGAGACGACGATGACTCTCCTTTTGTATAATTTCCGAATGGACGTCTATGTAGGTCAGGGCGCCTCTTTCTATATTATGGCGACCGTCTGCTCCCCACTAGCCTCTTCCTGTACCGTGGCAACCGTCCACCGCCTCTTCGCCTTTCCCTCTCGATGTGGAACTGCTGTCCCACACTCTTCCTCCCTCCATTTGCCTTGACTCTTTCTTCTGCCATTGTTCATCTTCTCCATGGAGGGAACAGGTAGGAAACGACCCCGTTATTCTTGCCCCGATCTGAAAGATGACGTGGTGGAGGAATTCATTGATCGGTGCGATGTCATCACCACGGCTAGCATGGTAGGTTCATTCAAGACCATTCTCGACTAAACAAATAACATCATTACAAAGAACCTAAGGGTTCAGGAGCAGTTTTATCTCCCCTATCTTCTTCGCCATGATGCTGCTCGCTAGCGCGGGGACGACGGAAGCCTCACCTTGTGCAAGTTGATGCCGCATGATAATGCTACGTGTGATGTTAAGATGCCATCGCTTGAGGGTAAGGCCTGGGCAGGCGCAAATGGAGATTGGGTTGTTTATATTGGGTACAACTGCGAGTGGGAACTTGTGAATATGGACACTCGTCACCGGGTTCCACTTCCAAAAATCTCAGACTGCCCTGAGGTTGAGCACACATATGATCTGTGTACATTCAAATACGATCATGGTGACTATCGTCTACAGAAGATAGCAATTTGTCGAGTTCCGAATCGCTCTTGGGATTATAAGAACTATTATGTTGTCGCTATCTTCGACAAGCTTGTTGCTGCCCTTACTTCCACGCCTCCATGGATATTGCTCAAAATTCAGTTTCTGTACACGGATGAGTACTGTGATGCAATTCAATACGAGCGTCTTGTGTTTGTTTCCACCACTTGTGGCTCTGTTTTCGCATGGGATCCTTATTGTTTTGGTACGTTTGTCTTCCAATGTAATTATGATTGTTTCATTCACCATGCATGTGAGTTTAGTATCCCCGTACATGAATTAACCTTCTTGTGTTTTCCAAGGTCCTATAAACATTTCTCCACCAATACTTGGAAATTTTAATAACCAAGGGGGAGATGACGATGGTGATGATCATGAGCATGAAGATGAGCAGGACCTACATACTCCGTGGCGCCTAGCAACTTATTCCGATGGATAACCTCTTCTTGTCTGTATACAGGGCACTACTGATGTTACTAAGGAAGCAGGTGTTGTCTCCCATGGTAGCACTCTCCGGACCTATTCCAACATCCGTTGCAGGGTACTCGGGAGGGATACTAGTGTGCTAGCTACAACACCTTCTGCCTTGTTCAGTATTGATAGTCTTGGAGAAAACTCGCTCTTCCTTGGACAAAACTATCCAATGATGGTGAAAGGCGATCCAGCTATTGTTGGCACAATGTTACTACCATTAATGAGAAGCAACTTTATCTATACCTCAGGCATTGCTATGGTTCCCTGCCCTGGTTATCACAATATGCATCCTGATATAGGCCGCTTTAGACTGGATGATGAGTCTTGCGCTGGTCTCGATATTGACAATAGCTGGCCCTGCCCAGAGAATCACTTATGGTTCAAAGCAAGCGTTTCCAATGCCAAGGATTGGTTGACTTGAAGTTTATTTCATCGCTTTGTTATTTTTTGCGTGAGAAAAAATTAGTATTTATAATCTATCCTTGTTGTCGTTGTGTGTTGTTGACCTGTTGTATTATGTAATACTAAATCATGTGTGTGACAAACTTACTAAATTTATGAATGCATTTCGAGTCGCTTCTTAGAGTGGGTGCTGCGACGAGGCAAAAAAATCCTGAATAGATAATTGTACGTGCATTGCAACAGGTTATCAGATGAGTCCAATCAACAATAACACTACTCCTACTCCTACTAGTTATATTAGCTTCACATGCTTCGCGCAGCGGGCGGGTGTTTTTACTGTAGCTGTGAATCCCATCATCCTAGGTCGTCGGATGAGTCCAATTAATGGTAGAAATTGCATTATGATGTTTGGATTCAAACTTTCAAAACTGCTGCACCATCTCTATCTATGTCTACGTATAAGTAATACAACAAGTTTTAAACTTGAGACCAACCATCAACCCTCACAAAGAACACTTTTTAGCCTAGCACAGACTCCAGGAAGTTTGGCCACAGTGTGAGGTGGGCCATATGTTAATGTGTTTGCTGTACGTAACCAACACCTCGAATCCTCGATATATAGTACGGTGGCATCGGCCAGAACAAGCATTCACGTCCAGGAGTACAACACACACCACCAGCACGACTCCCATCTGACACCATATTTCTTGGAGTCCATGCTACAGCTATCTCTTCTCCCTCCTCATTTCTCTAACTCAACCATCGCGTGATGGCCGGGGTGGTGGTTTGACGATAGTCGGTTTCTCAACCGCGGTCCCACTTGTAAGTGAAGATGCGAGATAGCACAGGTTCCCCCCTTGAGCAGCGTGCCAGACCAACTGTGTGGGGGTGCAACGTGAACACGGCCGACTTTTCCTTTTGAACTTGTACTAGTGAGTAGTGACTAGTAAGTTGTAACACTTTGTTCTGCTCCTGGCGCGAACGATTTTCCCTCAAAAATAGAAATAACGATTCAAAATGCTAGCGCTGGGCTTTTCCCGCGCGAGAAACGGGGGAGTTTTGCCAATTTCGGCCATCATCGCTTTCCTTACATGCGGTCCCACATGTAAGTGATATGCCTAGCCACTATGCGTTGAGGGGCGAGCCGGAACGCCCGTCTGGGGGTGATCCTGCGCAGCGGTCTGCTCGCACGCCTCAGGTCTACTCAAAGACTCCGTCCTGATTTGTTGGTCCTTCCGTATTTTGTGTCAAATTTTGACCATAGATTTAATTGACAAATTTTTAATGCATGTTGTAAACATTTATATGGTTGGATTCGTATTTGAAAACATAGTTTCCAATGTAACTATTTTTTGTGACACGCGTTAACATTTTGTAAATTGATTTCATAGTCAAATTTTGGCACAAAACACTAAGAGGAACAATAAACAAGGACGGAGGTAGTACCACCCACACGGCGCCTCCTAGTAGCCAATTAATAGAGGGACACCTGGCAGCACTTAAATGGTTAGTAGAACGCCTACAGTTTCAATTCTACTTCTGTTTCCGATTGTAACATGACAGCTCTTTGTTCCAAAATGACTTTGTTTTGGTTGTTTATGTGTGCGCCTTCGCAAATTGAACCACCACGCCCAGAAGTTTGAAATCCATTCCCATTTCTTGCATGGGACCTAAACATTCCCATTACACGTCAATATTAATATATAAGAAGTTTGGTTATGGCGCGGTTCATGCATGGTACGTATGTAAGTCATGAAGTTGATGCAAAAGGTAAGAAAATTACAATATACATGGAATTGACACAAAAATAAAGATGCATGCAGATCCATCAACGACAACCTCTTGCCCTAGTGCGATGGGTCACCAACGGATAGGTGAGAAGCAGCGGCGTTGGCGGCGAGCTCCACGTGCTTCTGGACAATGCCGTCCAAGGTTGCCCTGCGGTCGAACAAGGCCAACATCTATCGTCCTCCTCTGGCACATAGTAGTCCTTGTGGACGATTTGCTCGTAGACGTGGGTGATAATGTCGATGGTGTCTGATACGTCTCCAACGTATCTACTTTTCCTAACGCTTTTCCTCTTGTTTTGGACTCTAATTTGCATGATATGAATGAAACTAACCCCGAACTGACGCTGTTTTCAGCAGAACTACCATGGTGTTGTTTTTGTGCAGAAATAAAAGTTCTCGCAATGGAACGAAACTTTGCGAGGATTTTTATATAATAAAAGAGAATTTCTGGAGCCAAGATCCACCAGGGAGGCCCCCCTGGGTGGGCACAACCCACCAGGGCGCGCCCCCTCTCCTGGCGCGCCCAGGTGGTTGTCCCCACCTGGTGGCCCCGCAGACCCTGAAACCGACGCTATAAAATCCTATTTTGGGAGAAAAAATTCAGGGGGAAAGAATTGTCCTGATCCACAAGACGAACCGCCGCCAAGCCCTGTTCTTCCTCGGGAGGGCAGATCTGGAGTTCGTTTGGGGCTCCGGTAAGGGGGATCTTCGTTCTTCGTCATCACCAACCCTTCTCCATCGCCAATTCCATGATGCTCCCCACTGGGAGTGAGTAATTCCTTCGTAGGCTCGCTGGTCGGTGAGGAGTTGGATGAGATTCATCATGTAATAGAGTTAGTTTTGTTAGGGCTTGATCCCTAGTATCCACTATGTTCTAAGATTGATGTTGCTATGACTTTGCCATGCTTAATGCTTGTCACTTTGGGCCCGGGTGCCATGATTTCAGATCTGAACCGTTTATGTTATCATCATTATATCCATGTTCTAGATCCGATCTTGCAAGTTATAGTCACCTACTACGTGTTATGATCCGGTAACCCCAGAGTGACAATAACCGGGACTTCTTCCGGTGTTGATTACCGTAGTTTGAGGAGTTCATGTATTCACTATGTGTTAATGCTTTGTTCCAGTTCTCTATTAAAAGGAGGCCTTAATATCCCTTAATTTCCAATATGGACCATGCTGCCACAGGAGGGTAGGACACAAGATGTCATGCAAGTTCTTTTAATAAAGCATGTATGACTATTTATGGAATACATGCCTACATTATATTGACGAACTGGAGCTAGTGCCGTATCGCCCTAGGTTATAACTGTCTCATGATGATTATCATCCAACAAGTCACCGATCCAATGCCTACAAATTTTTCGCATATTGTCTCTGCTCAGTTACTAGTACTATCATCACAGTTACACTTGCTACAAAATTACTGCTATCACTGTTACTGTTACTATTGCTGCTGTCACTACTATCAAAACTATCAAACTACTTTGCTACTGATCGCTTTGCTGCAGATGATTAATCTCCAGGTGTGGTTGAATTGACCACTGAGCTGCTAATACCTTCAAATATTCTTTGGCTCCCCTTGTGTCGAATCTATAAATTTGGGTTGAATACTCTACCCTCAAAAACTGTTGCGATCCCCTATACTTGTGGGTTATCAAGACCTTTTTCTGGCGCCGTTGCCGGGGAGCATTGCTATATTTGTTGAGTCACTTGGTATTATTATCATATTATCACTATGAATAATATGAAGGATCCTAAGACTAAGATATTTCCCTCAAGTACGAGGGGAGGTAAGAAACTGCCATCCAATTCTGCTTTAGATTCACCTTCTGTTATGAGTAAGCTTGCAACACCACCACATGCTATTAATTCTGATATGTCACAAGTTATTGATGTGCTACTTCTACTATGAATGATGCTTATGATGATTCTAGTACCTTGCTTGATAATGATGATGTGCCACTTGGTGAATTTCTTGATGAACAAATTGCTAGAGTAATACAACATGATGTTGAATCCGATAATGAGCTTGAAACTGAAACTCCTGAAACACCTGCTAGAACTAGCCTTCCTAGATATGAATTGCCTAAGGTACCGGAAGGTTATGTTATGAGTGAAGAAACAACTAGAGATATTCTTGCTTGTAATGATAGAGATGATCTAGAGAAATTATTACACAAGTATAAAGAAAAATCTCTGAATGCTAGAAATGTGATCCTAAGTTTTCTACTTCACCTATCTTTATTGATGATAAGGATTATGAATTCTCTGTCGACCCAGAGTTAATTACTTTGGTTGAATCTGATCCTTTCTATGGTTATGAAATTGAAACTGTTGTGGCACATCTTACTAAGTTGAATGATATAGCCACCCTTTTTACTCATGATGATAAAACTTGCTACTACTTTATTCTCAAATTATTTCCCTTCTCATTAAAGGGTGATGCTAAAGCTTGGTAGAATACTCTTGCTCCTGGTTGTGTGCGTAGTCCCCAGGATATGATTTATTACTTCTCTGAAAAATATTTTCCCGCTCATAAGAAACAAGCTGCCTTGCAGGAAATATTTAACTTTGTTCAAACTAAAGAAGAGAGTCTCCCACAAGCTTGGGGGAGGCTTTTCCAGTTACTTAATGCTTTTCCTGATCATCCTCTTAAGAAAAATGAAATACTTGATATCTTCTATAATGGACTAACCGATGCTTCTAGGGACTTCCTAGATAGTTGTGCTAGTTGTGTTTTCAGGGAACGAACCGTTGGACAAGCTGAAGAATTATTGAATAATATATTGAAAAATTATGATGATTGGACTCTTCCTAAACCACTTCCCAAACCCACTCCAAAGAAGAAGGGTATATTATATCTCAGTCCTGAAGATATGCAAGAGGCAAAGAAAATGAAGGAAAAAGGTATTAAAGCTGAGGATATTAAAATTTTACCTCCTATTGAAGAAATACATGGGCTTAATACACCACCACTGCCTAAGGTGGTAGAGGCAAATTCTTTAATGAAGTTTAATGATAATGATAATCCTCACAATATGCATCCTAGCCAATGCCTTTATGAGTTTGAAAACTATATTAGAAAACAAGATCACTTTAATGCAAATGTTATGAAACAATTGAAATATAATTTTGACATGATTGCTCGCTTGAGTGACTTGTTATTTAGAATCTCAAACGTTGTTAGAGGTGTTGGAAAGCATGCTTCTATGGTTCAAACTCAGTTAGAACAAGTTGCTAAATCACACAGAGAATTGCTTGATGAAATGAATAATAATATGCATGACTTTGCTGTTAGAGTTGCAACTAGAGGAGGTAAAATGCTCAGGAACCACTTTATCCTGAGGGACACCCTCAAAGAATTGAACAAGATTCACAAAGAGTTAACACTAATGCACCTAGTCCTTCTAGAAAGAAAAACAAGAAGAAAAATGATAGGACTTTGCATACTTCTAGTGAACCTGAAATAGAAAAACCTCCTGATAATGAAACTTCTATCTCTGATGCTGAAACTCAATCTGGTAATGAACACTCACCTAGTGAAAATGAAAAAGATAATGATGAAGTTCATGAAGACTCTCAACCAAACATGATAAAGAACCAGATAATGATGTTGAGATAGAACCACCTGTTGATCTTGATAACCCACAACCTAAGAATGAAAGATATGACAAAAGAGACTTCATTGCTAAAAAACACGGTAAAGAAAGAGAACCGTGGGTTCAAAAACCTATGCCTTTTCCGCCCAAGTCAGCTAAAAAGAAAGATGATGAAGAATTTGAACGCTTTGCTGAAATGCTGAGGCCAGTCTTTTTGCGTACTCGCTTGACTGATATCTTGAAAATGCCTCCTTATGCAAAGTATATGAAAGACATCATCACAAATAAGAGAAAAATATCGGAAGCTGAAATCTCCACTATGCTTGCTAATTATACTTTTAAAGATGGAGTACCTAAAAAACTTGGAGATCCGGGAATACCAACTATACCTTGCTCCATCAAAAAGAATTATGTGAAAACTGCTTTGTGTGATTTAGGAGCTGGTGTTAGTGTTGCCTTTCTCTTTATATAAAAGACTTGACTTGAATAAACTCACACCTACTGAAATATCTTTGCAAATGGCTGACAAATCAACTGCCATACCTATCGGTATCTGTGAGGATGTGCCCGTTGTTGTTGCTAATGTTACTATTTTGACTGACTTTGTTATACTTGAGATGCCCGAGGACGACAACATGTCGATTATTCTTGGTAGACCCTTCTTGAATACTGCAGGGGCTGTTATTGATTGCAATAAAAGCAAGGTCACTTTTCATATCAATGGTAATGAGCATACGATGCACTTTCCAAAGAAACAATTCCAAGTGAATGGTATTAATGTTATTGAAAAATCTCCGACAATCACTATTGGAAGTTTTAAAATACCTCTACCTACTGTCAAAAAGAAATATGAAATACTTATTGTTGGGGAAATGCATATCCCCATTGAGGTAACTTAGTGATTTACGAAAGTTCTTCGGTTTCATGCTAATCGAAAGTGGTTGTTAATAAGACCTGATCAACCTTATTAATGGATCATTTTTGAACGGTATGAAGTTGATGAATTTAGTAAGCACTACTTTCTGGCCCTACTTTTAGTTTTCGATTTTTATTAGTTAAATAAAATAAAATGCCATGCTTTGTCTGTTTTCTAAATTTCCCATGCAATAAAAAATGACCCAAAAATAAAAGTCCTCAGAATGCCCTAAAAAATTAATACGATTTTTTTCTGAATATTTCTGAATTTCTGGTGCAAATAATATCAGAGGGAGGTGCACCAGGTGGGTACAACCCACCTGGGCGCGCCAGGACCCCCAAGCGCGCCTTGGTGGGTTGTGGTCCCCACGTGGGCCCCCTCACTTATCCCTTCAGCCCACTTCATCACTTACCTCCAGAAAGAAATCTCCCTTGCTCTCTCCCCCGAGTTCTTGCCCTCAAACCCGCGGATTTCGATCTCTTTGCTCGAAGCTCCGTTTCCGAAACTGTTTCGGGGGATTGTTGCTTGAAAATTATACGTGAACATGATGAACTTTCTTGGAAGGAGTTCTTCGAGGAGGAGATCCTCGGGGGCATCTTCTAGTGACAGCTCCGCTCGCCGGTCATATGTTGAACCAAGTGAAAGTTCTACTCGTGATGCCGCCACCAAAACATGCTTATGGCCTTGCGATGAGTATATGGTGCGTGTGGGTATTAAAGAAGAATTTGAGCAATATGTTCACAATGCCGGTCTCGGTCCCTACCTCTCAGATAAGTGCAAACAACGCCAACTACTCACTAAATCATTTGTCAAAGGATTTAAATTCTTTCCCCGAGAGTCTAGGGTGTCGTTTATGCTTTATGATAATCCATTTACCATCTCACTAAAGAATTTTGCTTACCACTGCAAGCTCCCGCCTTGGGGTTTGTTTGATGAACCACCAAAGGCCGAGTTCAAAACATTTTTGACTAGTCTCTATTATGGTGAAAGGAGGGGAGTGACACAAGGTAGAATAAAGAGCATTCATTTTCCCACAGTTCAGTACTTCGCATTATTTAATGGGAAATGCATAGTAGGCAAGCAAGACTGTAGTACACTTTGTGCTCCAGACCTGAGCCTCATATATACCACTCTCACTAGTGAAAGGAATTATAACCTGGGAGCAATTGTTGCATGCAGACTTCTGCATAATGCTAACAGTGGCTGGTTCTAAGGTGGAATTTATGCCACGCGCTTAGCACGAGGGGTGGGTGTTTCACCTTTGCCCTTTGACCCTATCCTACCCACGCAATATTTAGATTTTAACACCTTGAAAGACCATAAGATCCTTAAGGGAAAGATTGATAACTTCACTTACAATCTATTGTTTAACCAAACATCTGTTGTGCACACATATTTGCCTACGCCTGCTCTTTTTGACCATCACAACAAGGGAAGATATTTTGTTCTTGAGAGCGAGGCCTGAGCTCACAACGCAGCAATGGAGGCAGCACGGCAGGCCGAGGTGTCCGCACCGAGGGCCTCCGTGAGTTACCATGCCGACTACTACCCTCCAGGCTACTGATCGACTACCAAGTTAGGCCAAAGGCCTAAGCTTGGGGGAGTACGTGTTTCCACAGACTTTATATTCATGTTCACTTATTCCATTTGTTGGTGTCCACACTTTTTTATTGTATCATCCATGCTTAGATTTTTTTCTTGCTTTCTTCTTGTGTGCTTGAAAAACTTGAGAAAAAACCAAAAAAAATTTAGTTGAAGTTAGTTTACTTTCTATGCATGCTTAGTAGTAGTATTAAAAAGAAAACCCAAAAATATTTCCTTGTTCTTCTTTTGCTTGTTGGGAGCTTTCCCATGTAAATAGTTTTTCTCTTTTTGCTTTTTCCTTTTTATTTGCTTGTTCAAGAAAACCAAAAGCTCCAAAAATATTTCAGTTTGTTTCTCTTAATTTCTTTTCTTTTTATTTGAGTTGTATCGAAGTGAAGACCACGATGAAAATGTTGAGTGGCTCTCATATGAATAACTGTTGAACTAATAAAGAGCACATTTTACCTTGTCTTCTTCTGTTGAATAAAATGTCTTGCAGATTCCAGCTTAGTCCACGGCACTCTTGCACTATTATTATTTTCATATCATTCGGTCGTGCAAGTGAAAGGCAATAATGACGACATTCGATGAACTGGCCGTGGCAGAGAGAAACTGGTATGAACTCGACTTGTTCTGTCTGTGTAAATATGTTTAACCTAGTACCCATGATTCAGCCCATTATGATTAAACATGTTTGCAATGACAATTAGAGATTATAGTTTCTCATGCCATGCATAAGTAGCTGGGAGTGGATAATGATTTATCTTGGATATCAGCATTGCGTTAAAATGATTGTGATGTAGTATGATGATATGGTATCCTCCTCCGAACATTCGAGTGGCTTGACTTGGCACATGTTCATGCCTGTAGTTGAATCAAAACCAACATAGACTCTATGATATTTATGTTCATGGTGTTCATATCCTACTCATGCTAGTGTCCAATGTTACTTATGCATAATGCATGGTTATGATCGTTGTTGCTCTCTTGCTAGCCGCTTCTCAATCTAATTGCTAGCCTTCGCCTGTACTAAGTGGGAATTCTGCTTGTACATCAAAAACCTTGAACCCAAAGTTATTCCAGATGAGTCCACCATACCTACCTATATGCGGTATTACCCTGCCGTCCTAAGTAAACTTGCATGTGCCACCTCTAAAAACTTCTAAATAAATATTCGTTTTGTGTGCCTGGATCGTTCATGGAACGACAGGAGGTGGTCGGTATCTTCCATGCTAAGCGGGTTATTCCCAGGTCGAGTGTTTATTCACTCGCCATCGCACGAGAAAAGGGCGGTGATAGGGATGCCTAGTCCCAAACTGCAAAATACAAAAAGAGTTAATCGCTCGAATAATCAAACAAAAACTCCCAATGGAGTCAAAACCTTTACTTTTATCGCTTGGGAACCGCCACTAGCGTGCTTAGCATGGAAGATATTCATAACCGATGATCGTGAAGTAAATGAGAAGGGTACGGTGCATGTCCCAAAATATCATTTACCTCTGTTTTAAAAATCAGCCTCTGGCACCTCTGCAAATCACTGCTTCCCTCTGCGAAGGGACTATCTATTTACTTTTATGTTGTGTCATTACCTTCTAAAACAAGCGCTAGAACCTGAGAGCACAGTTGTCATGACTTATGCATTGTGTGTACCTAATGTTGGGTGCATCATGACTGGACCTTTTCTACCATGAATTACAATGTTTAGTCGCTCCTTGAACTTTGGAGGTGCTCTGCATTTATGTTTTGCGGTCTCAGAAAGAGCTAGCGAGATACCACTATTGTAATATTATATCATGGTTGTTTTGACAACGTGTTGCCGTTTGAGATGTCTTATTATTGCTCGCTAGCTGATTATGTCATTGATATGAGTCATTATAATCTTTAAGAGTTATTGTCGGCATGGTTAGTTATAATGTTGGCTGAAAACCTGGGTGTTGTTTAAGATTATTTATGCAAACTAGAGCAAAAGAGTTCGTAAAAGTTTTTCTTTTTCACTTTCAGTTTATCAACTGAATTGCTTGAGGACAAACAAAGGTTTAAGCTTGGGGGAGTTGATACGTCTCCAACATATCTACTTTTCCTAACGCTTTTCCTCTTGTTTTGGACTCTAATTTGCATGATTTGAATGAAACTAACCCCGAACTGACGTTGTTTTCAGCAGAACTACCATGGTGTTGTTTTTGTGTAGAAATAAAAGTTCTCGGAATGGAACGAAACTTTGCGAGGTTTTTTTATATAATAGAAGAGAATTTCTGGAGCCAAGATCCACAGGGGAGGGGCCCCTGGGTGGGCACAACTCACCAGGGCGCCCCCCCCTCTCCTGGCGCGCCCAGGTGGGTTGTCCCCACCTGGTGGCCCCGCAGACCCTGAAACCGACGCTATAAAATCCTATTTTTGGAGAAAAAATCAGGGAGAAAGAATTATCGTGATCCACGAGACGGAGCTGCCGCCAAGCCCTGTTCTTCCTCGGGAGGGCAGATCTGGAGTTCGTTTGGGGCTCTGGTAAGGGGATCTTCGTTCTTCGTCATCACCAACCCTTCTCCATCGCCAATTCCATGATGCTCCCCACCGGGAGTGAGTAATTCCTTCGTAGGCTCGCTGGTCGGTGAGGAGTTGGATGAGATTCATCATGTAATCGAGTTAGTTTTGTTAGGGCTTGATCCCTAGTATCCACTATGTTCTAAGATTGATGTTGCTATGACTTTGCCATGCTTAATGCTTGTCACTTTGGGCCCGGGTGCCATGATTTCAGATCTGAACCGTTTATGTTATCATCATTATATCCATGTTCTAGATCCGATCTTGCAAGTTATAGTCACCTACTACGTGTTATGATCCGGTAACCCCAGAGTGACAATAATCGGGACTTCTTCTGGTGTTGATTACCGTAGTTTGAGGAGTTCATGTATTCACTATGTTTTAATGCTTTGTTCCAGTTCTCTATTAAAAGGAGGCCTTAATATCCCTTAGTTTCCAATATGGACCCCGTTGCCATAGGAGGGTAGGACAAAAGATGTCATGCAAGTTCTTTTAATAAAGCACGTATGACTATTTACGGAATACATGCTTACATTATATTGACGAACTGGAGCTAGTGCCGTATCGCCCTAGGTTATAACTGTCTCATGATGATTATCATCCAACAAGTCACCGATCCAATGCCTACAAAATTTTCACATATTGTCTCTGCTCAGTTACTACTACTATCATCACAGTTACACTTGCTACAAAATTACTGCTATCACTGTTACTGTTACTATTGCTGTTGTCACTACTATCAAAACTATCAAACTACTTTGCTACTGATCACTTTGCTGCAGATAATTAATCTCCAGGTGTGGTTGAATTGACAACTCAGCTGCTAATACCTTCAAATATTCTTTGGCTCCCCTTGTGTCGAATCTATAAATTTGGGTTGAATACTCTACCCTTGAAAACTGTTGCGATTCCATATACTTGTGGGTTATCAGTGTCTTGCTGAGCCAGACGCTGCGCGGCGAACACGACCTCGAGCTGGACATTCTCCGGCGTGGAGGTGGGCAGTCGCAGGGCCACCAGTCATCGAAGAGGTTATCACCATAGAGGCCATTGAGGGTGGCGGGCATCACATAGCCTGGGCGCGTGGGCTGGAGGCGTACGTCAAGGTCATCTGCGAGCTTCTTGATGACGGTGAACTTGTCGAGGAAGCCGACGAGGGCCTCGTCGAACAAGGAGACAAAGCTGTCATCCAAGAGGCCTCTCGCCCTGGCAGCATCAAGAACGACCTGGAGACGTTCCTCGGTGCTGGGCCATAGGCCGGTGTCGTGGACCATATGGCCCAACCGGCTCATGCTCGTGCTCATCGCCTCCATGGGTCTAGCTTCTGGTCAACTGATCTTGCAATTGGAGTGATCACTCTTGCAGGGTGCGTAGGTGCGTAGGATTTCATAGATGGATTGGACTGGTGGGGAGCCTTTATATGAGAAGTGCAGACTACGTTGCATTCACGTGTGTGTTGGACATCTACTCCTCGGCCCTTACTCCCTCCGTACCGGTGCACTATAGTCATCTTACCGAGACCAAGTTGGGGGAAAACGAGAGAACTTGATGTTTATTTCGTAATTAATGTCATTTCATGCGGAGAATTGAGCACTACATGTTGTGCTAAGTAGTCTCAAGTCATTGAATACATACACACCCCACGTCTCCTATTGGCTGTTTTCTTTTTTTGTGGCAAAAAATAGGGAACGAGGTGGGTAGTTAATGCACCGCGCCTAAAACTTTTGGGATTATTTGGTTTTCGTAACGTGACTAATGCACCAGTACGGAGGGAGTACAATATATAGTAGTTTGATTGATGATATTTCAGATTTGAGCCATCTACCGCAAGGGAGAGTGTATAATATCATCGGGAACTACATTCAAAACCGAATAAAACAATACTCCATGTATTTATTTACAGAGGGAGTAGTATATTTTTTGTGACATGCATTACTAGATATTGCTAGTCAAATACTAAATATAGTCCAGACGATGGTGCTAGTGCTAGTAGTACTACCAATGTAGTAGTACTGTACTACCCGTTGGTCAAATTATTATGTGTTGCTCCTCACAGTGAAGTGACAAGACCCTGCGTCGGAGATGACACTTGAGTGTAGGCGCTATGTTCGTCATACCAAAGTCAGCCTCATCATGTGCAGTCACTATCATCATGGCTGTAGAGCTAGCCTGCTTACAACTAGCCATGTTCAACATAATTTCCCGTCCGTTGCCACAAGTAATAATCAATATTGTACTCGAGTAATGGGTATATCGTTGCCGCACCTATGCACGCGAATTTATGGTAACATAGTACCTCGTGCTGGATAGTCATAATATTACAAGTTTCAAACTGATATTACAAATGCTAGTAGTGTAGCGACCCGACCCGAATGGATCAAGTCTCTGTGCTTAAGTGTCATCCCTAGATCGATACGCTGACACACACAGTACTCGAGGATTTATAACAGAGGTAAATCACATGTATAAAGTAACGTAAATACTATTACCTCAATCCAAATAGCGGAAGTAACAAGGTTGTGGATTCCCATCAACACCAACGGCAAAGTTGAGTGTAGAAATCGTAACCCTAACGTATCACTTACTCGTCGTAAGATATCCTGCAACATGAAACATTGCAGCCCTAAAACAGGTCAGCACATGGAATATGCTGGCAAATTCACACCATAGAGAAATGATGAACAAAGGCTATCACTACATGCATATATGGCTGGTGGAAAAGCTCTATGGTTATAATGTTTTTGCGAAAAGCCAATTTTTCCCTACTGCAAAGGAATAAATTTTATTTAACTATCATGGTGGTTGTTAAACATTGAGAATGGTTGACAGCATTCTCAATCCCAATTAAGTATTGTGACGCCCCCGATTTGACCGTACACTAATCATGCACGCAAATGTGTACGATCAAGATCAGGGACTCACGGGAAGATATCACAACACAACTCTACAACATAAATAAGTCATACAAGCATCATAATACAAGCCAGGGGCCTCGAGGGCTCGAATACAAGTGCTCGATCACAGACGAGTCAGCGGAAGCAACAATATCTGAGTACAGACATAAGTTAAACAAGTTTGCCTTAAGAAGGCTAGCACAAACTGGGATACAGATCGAACGAGGCGCAGGCCTCCTGCCTGGGATCCTCCTAACTACTCCTGGTCGTCGTCAGCGGCCTGAACGTAGTAGTAGGCACCTCCAGTGTCGTAGGTGTCGTCGTCGACGGTGGCGTCTGGCTCCTGGACTCCAGCATCTGGTTGCGACAATCAGGTATAGAAAAAGGGGAAAAGAGGGAGAAAAGCAACCGTGAGTACTCATCCAAAGTACTCGCAAGCAAGGAGCTACACTACATATGCATGTGTATATGTGTAAAGGGGCATATCAGTGGACTGAACTGCAGAATGCCAGAATAAGAGGGGGATAGCTAATCCTATCGAAGACTACGCTTCTGGCCATCTCCATCTTGCAGCATGTAGAAGAGAGTAGATTGAAGTCCTCCAAGTAGCATCGCATAGCATAATCCTACCCGGCGATCCCCTCCTCGTCGCCCTGTTAGAGAGCGATCACCGGGTTGTATCTGGCACTTGGAAGGGTGTGTTTTATTAAGTATCCGGTTCTAGTTGTCATAAGGTCAAGGTACAACTCCGGGTCGTCCTTTTACCGAGGGACACGGCTATTCGAATAGATAAACTTCCCTGCAGGGGTGCACCACGTAACCCAACATGTTCGATCCCATTTGGCCGGACACACTTTTCTGGGTCATGCCCGGCCTCGTAAGATCAACACGTCGCAGCCCCACCTAGGCTCAACAGAGAGGTCAGCACGCCGGTCTAAACCTATGCGCGCAGGGGTCTGGGCCCATCGCCCTATGCACACCTGCACGTTGCGTACGCGGCCGGAAGCAGACCTAGCCCCCTTAATACAAGCGCGAGCTTACGGTCCAATGCGGCGCGCGCCACTCAGTTGCTGACGTCAAAAGAGCTTCGGCTGATACCACGACGTCGGGATACCCATAACTACTCCCACGTAGATGGTTAGTGCGTATAGACCAAATGGCCAGACTCAGATCAAATACCAAGATCTCGTTAAGCGTGTTAAGTATCCGCGAACGCCGACCAGGGCCAGGCCCACCTCTCTCCTAGGTGGTCTCATCCTGCCCTGTCGCTCCGCCATAAGTAACAGTCGGGGGCCGTCAGGAACCCAGGCCCACCTCTACCGGGATGGAGCCACCTGTCCTTTCAGCCCCCTCATCAGAATCACTTGCGGGTACTCCTACGAGCCGACCCGACTTTAGTCACCACATGTGTCATGTATATAAAGTATATAGTATATACCCGTGATCACCTCCCGAAGTGATCACGGCCCAGTAGTTTAGCATGGCAGACGGACAAGAGTGTAGGGCCACTGATGGAACACTAGCATCCTATACTAAGCAGTAGGATTGCAGGTAAGGGAAACAATTGTAGCAACAATGACAGGCTGTGCAACAGAATAGGATTAATCGAAAGCAGTAACATGCTACACTACTCTAATGCAAGTAGTAGAGAGTAGAGTAGGCGATATCTGGTGATCAAGGGGGGGCTTGCCTGGTTGCTCTGGCAAGGAGGGAGTTGTCGTCGACGTAGTCGATCACAGGGGCAGCATCGGTCTCGGGGTCTACCGGAGAGAAGAGGGGGAAGAAACAGTAAATATAAAGCAAACATAGCATCACAAAGCATAACGTGGTAATACGACGTGTCGGGTGTGACCTAACGTATGTCTACACGAATAGGTGAAGGGGGAAATTCAACCGGGAATGTTTTCCCGATTCCGGACCTGTGCCAGACAGATGACCGGAGGGGGAAGGTTGCTAGTTCAATAGGTTAGGGAGGTGTGGTGGACGAACGGACTGCGTATTTGGATTCGTCTCGTCGTTCTGAGCAACTTTCATATAGAAAACATTTTCATCCGAGTTACGGTTTAAAAGATATGAATTTTCAAAGTTTATTTGAATTTCTGGAATTATTTGAATTTAGCAAAAATGAATTATGGCGTCAGCATGAGGTAATGCTGACGTCGGCAGGTCAACAGGTCGGCTGACCAGTCAACCCAGACAGGTGGGTCCAGTGGGACCCACATGTCAGCCTCTGTTAGTCTAATATTAATTTAAACTAAACTAACAGTCTAATTAGAGGGGTGGGCCCCATATGTCAGTGAGTGATTAGTTAATATAATTATTTTTATTTATAAAATAATTGCTAGACTAATTAACAGAAGGGGGGCCCACATGTCAGTGGCTGGGCCTGCCCAGTCAGCACGTTGACTGGGTTGACCCAGTCAACGGGGCCCACGGGGCCCACTGGCATTGGCACTGGGGTGGCCCCAGGCCAGCCACGTCGGCGGCCGGCGCCGGAGCGACTCCGACGAGCCAAACGCGGCGGCGCGGCTCGGGAGGGGCGCGGGTTTCGCGCACAGGGGGTCTGCGGGGTTGTGGCTGGGCGCGTTCGACGCGGCTCGGCGCCGCGCGTCCAACGGTGGTGGCCGGAGTGGCTGGAACGGGCGGGGGCGAGCGCTTCGAGCTCGCCGGCGGCGAGGTGCTTCGGGCTGGGGCGGGTGCGGCGTTGGAGCGCGCGAGCGGCCGAACTAACTAGCTAGGCGGGTGCGGCACGATGCGGCCGAGCTAACGGGCCTACGCCCATGACCAAATGGTCACCGGAGACCCGCCGGCGACGAGCTCCGCGGCGCGGCGTTCGGGCGCGCGTGGGGAAGCCGCTAGGGGGCGCGCGAGAGAGAAAGGACAGGGGAGGAGGGGGGAGAGGCTCACCGCGCGGCACACGGAGGCCGGTGAGAGGCTTAGGAGCAGCAGGTCGGCGCCGGGGAAGAAGGGGGTCGCCGGCGTCCGAAGCTGAAGACGAGCTCCGTGTGCTCGTTGTAGGGGCTCCGGTCTCCAACGGGCTGCACCAGACGCAGCAGCGGGCGACGGCGGTCCTTGGAGACACCTTGGGGCGGCGAGGCGGGCACGGTGGCCGTGTGAACGACGGTGAACGGCGGCGACCGCGTCGGGCGTGGGGAAGGGAGGAGCGGCGCGGACCTGGGGGGGGAAGAGAGAGGCGCAGAGGCCGAGAGGAGAGAGAGAGGGGGGAGTGGAGGTGCCCGAGGCGTCGCGGGAGGTGGAGGCCTTATCCTCTCGCGGCGATGCCGGCGAGGTGATCCGGCGGGGTCTCGCCCCTGTAGCGATGCGGTCGCTGGAACAGGGAAGACGACCGGGGAGGGGGAGTTGGGCTGGCTGGGTTGGGCTGGCTAGCTGGCCAGCTGGGCCAGTGGGCCAAGGCCCTTGGGGAGCCCGGGGGTTTCTTTTCTTTTGCTTTCTTTTTACTTTTTATTTATTTTTCTTTTCTGTTTTATTTCCAGTTTCTCTTTTATTTTGTTTTAGTAAATTACCAAAGTGACACCTAAATAGATTTTACAAATTATGCCACTGCCACAATAGTTTAATACTTATAACAATTTAGTTTTGAAGATGTTTATTATTTTTAAAGCATTTAAATAATTGTATTTGCTACTGTTTTATTCATTTTAGAGTATTTAAACATTTTATAAAAGTGTGGTTTCTCCACCATAATTACCTATGCAATATTTGGTTCACTCCGAACATTTTAGTTTTAATATTTGAAAACTTTTATTGTTTTCTTTTATTTAAATTTTGAATTTGTTTCAGTTCTGAACTATCGAGAGTTTATCAACAGTAACCGCGGTGACATGGCATCATTAGCAGGGGATCACTGTAGCTTAATTATCCGGGCGTCACAATTCTCCTCCACTACAAGAAATCTCGTCCCGAGATTTAAGAGGGGAGTAAGGGGGGAAGGTTTGGTAACGAATCTAGCGGGTCTTCTCATCCTGGCTTGCACTTCTGGAAGAGGCTGGTCCAATACATTGATGTCTTCATTTCTCTGCTGCGGTCATCATGATGAAGTCGGCGTCCTTTCTTCAGGAACTCCATCGTACTTACGAAAGAATAAGGGGTGGGCATTCTGGGAGAACGGGCCTCGACAAGGTTGTCTATCGGGTCGACAACATCGAGGAAGGTGGCGAAAAGTAACCCTCGAATCGAAACTTAAGAAAATATCGAGAGCAAAGTAAGGAGGTAACCTGGGAAGTTTCGAGCGGGCAGGCAATCGTTCGATGCCTGTTATAGGGCGTGAAAGGGTCAAAGCAACGGGAATAAGTATTGTGTCCGATAACAGACCTGAAGGTGGCTCGTGAATTACATACGAGGCCAGGTGCGAGGAACAACCTTGGAAACAGGGGGTGCACAGAAGAGTCAGGTTTCGATCCTGTGGAACTGTGGGTTATGGGCCCACTATGTGGGTTAAAAGTAGGAAGGCGGAGACGTCTTGCGTGATCATGCAAGCAAGGCATGTCAGAGGGTAGCCTGTCAGTTATGTCGGCAACAACGTCGGTACCAAGGGCGAGGGACAAAGAGAACCATTTTCCTGCTCGTTGAACGAGGCGGACCAGTAGGCAAAGTTCTCGTCCATCAGTGGTTAACGAAATGTCACCAACAATATTAACAAGGTCTTACTGACAGAGTTGTACACCGAGGTGTTTACATAAGCAGGAGAATATTACTGCTTAGATCATATAGATCACCAGAAAGGTTAAATCAAACAATGGAAAGGAAAATATGATTATCAGATTAAACAGAAGAATGGAAAGGAAAATGTGTTAAAACACATATTTCAAGGGTATATTCTTCCCAAGGGTAAGCAGAGCATGATATCCATGACGGGATATAACGTAGAAAACTCTTTAGGTACGGGAGAGAAATTTCATGACATTACCCATACAACGGTGTGTGGATAATTGAGCAGGAAACAATTAGCTTTGGGCTTCAAATGTTCCAGTTTAAAATCAGAGTACCATAGACATGCTTCGAGATAGCACTGACATGGTCAACAGGTGAAGATCAGACTTTGGAAACAAAAAGGATCCATCAGGAACAACTTATAGAGTAAGTCTTACAATTTCCTCATGGAAGAATAGCTAACCTTGCTAAAAAGTAAAACTTATAACAATAGGTCCTCCCGCCAGGTGTGTTAGGCATGACATCACCTTACCGGGTCATAAATAGGCCAATGTTATAACTCTTGGAAATATGTTCCAACCATCATATCTGACCGAGATTCAGATCTGATTGATGTCAAGATAACTCAGACTCAGGATGCCTGAGAAGAAAGGTGCAACACAAATTGTCGAGGTGACATTGTATGATTCTCGGGAATTAAACTATGGAAGCGAGTTCCGAACAAGGGTTCATAATTAAATCAAGGAGAGGTGAGGAGGTGACTGATTGACGCAGCGACAATCCATTGAGATTTCCAAAGGATGGATTTCCACAACTATGTGAACAAGGAAATAACATTAGCTAGATCGAATGACTTAATGATGTATGCTCGAGGAAAACATACACAGTTAAATATTGGTTGAAATGTGCACCCAAAATATGGGCTAGGTAGCACGATCAATGTTCGAATGATGATTGATTAAGCCATAGACGTAGAATGAAACTATAGACCAATGACTTCAAAGCAATAGGGTTGCTAGAAGTTTAGAATTTACACATCACAGACCATTTGTTGGTATTCCTTTTAGAAACAACACGGGGACCAAGAAGAATGGTGATGGGGAGAAGTATCACTGTACCAAGATGTCATGCGAGGTGGTGAAATTCTTACGACATACTTGACATAAAAGATGGTATTACTCCAAGGTAAAGAAGAACAATTTCTGGATAGCAAGGAACTCAAGGTATAACACCAAACACGAACAAGCTTGTGTTGGTGGGAAGGCAATAAAGTGGTCGATGATAACACAGATCATCGAGGGCAAGGATGGTATTTCTCATCATGAACTCAATCGATATCCTGGAAGAGCGCATAAGGTTGATGATGATCACGACACATTTGTCGAGGGATTTCATGAAGATGTAATCAATCAGCGACGACATCAAGTCAAAGGAATGATGAAGCAGACGGTTATTGGAACCATGGGTAGGACACACGCTTGAAATCAAGCTTGTTGTTCCAGGTGAAATGGTATGAGAGGAAGATCGGCGTAAGCTTAGCTCATCATCGAAAGTTGTGCTCCGGGGTTAAGGACCAGGTAGCACAGTTAAAATTTAGCACGCTAATGATATAGCCGATCAGGCTAGGAATGACTTAATGATTATTAAACTCGTAAGCAACGAAAATTACCTAGAGTTATTGAATCGGAGTGCGGACTTGATTCACTATTCGGTGTTCTCGGTTGACAAACAACCCAGAGCCCATGAAGTGACAAAGACAAGGTAAGGTAGTACTTCATCAAAGTTTATAAGATGTAGTGCAATGGTAAGATATCCCCGAGATATCAGGGGTAATACTCAAAGGTAGATCATAATAGAGGTTGGGCAGGCGTATTGACCTGCAGAAGACAAGTGATTTAACTTGACCAAGAAATGGTATTTAAAGGAGAACATGGTCGGAACCACGATTGCAAAAGGCCAGATCCCAGATATAAGATGAACTTATACCAAGGGAATAATTAATTTAAGAGAAGCTTTTAATGATAAGATCTACATCGTGTCCATGGGCATGAACACAAAGTTCAAGGTCGACTCCCACTTCTTCAATGCATAACCTTCCCTTCGCCTCTCGTATTTTGATAATGACATTAGTTGTCGAAAGTTTTACCTGGTGCAATACCAGATAAGTATGTCCCGCGAAATCTTTCGGGTTCACACAGATTAAGGAAGGCATAGGTTCAACCCATCGGGGCATCGAAGAAAGATATACTACAAACTTCAGGAGTAAATAACACAAGCTCAGAAGTAGAGCATGGTCGACAAAGCAGAGGATACAATTTACCAAAGGCATCATGTATCCGAGGAAAAGCTCACAAGCTTATTTAATATGGAGGACATTGTCGGATAAAATCCGACAAAAGGGTCTGGTGGTCCACAAGGGATCTGATGTGAGCATCAGTACTCAACCAGAGGAAGAAAGAATGCAAGGAGATCTGATTAAAGAAACAACTGACTAACTCAAAGTTCAAATGCAAAAGAATTATGATTTCCAAATCATGGGGTCAGAAGCAACGCTCTGATCAAGGATGGATAAGTTGAGTAGGCTTAGGGGTACAATCGATGGCAATTTGATAGGTCGAGATCCAGCTCACGTTTAAAATGACGTCTGAGCCGGAAGAATGAATTCTAGGATATGATTGAGGATTGCGAGCATTCGCAACAAATTGAATCAACGGACTCAAAATGATAATGACAAGAGATGCCAATAAGATTACGAGACTTATGGGATTAACCATAATGCAAGCAAACAAGAATTTCAAGAGCAATAGGCTCCTGAGGATTTTCGGAAGATCGAATAGTATTTTGAAGACTATTGTGGAATACTTGAATCAACTGGGGATGACCGGATACTCGGTAAGTGCGAGAATTATCCGTAGGGGTATTCAGGTGACAAAGAACAGCAAGGCAGTAAGCTCAAAGGATTCTCGGAACAGCAAGAGAATTTCGGGGTATCTTGTAATAACAAGATCAACTGGGAAACATTGTATGAATGGCGAGTATACGTGGTTATCCATAGGAGTTTATCGATGAAAGGGAATTGCAAAAGCGATGAACACAAGTTCTCGGGTTATCAGCGGAGAGTATCTTCAGGGTCTTCACGTGCAGCAGACGATCATCAGTAATAAGGGGCTCTCCGGGTGAAAGTGATAACGAGATCCTAATGTTAGATTTAGTAAAATTCACTTAACCCGAATAGAAGAGAGATCAGAGTCCCAGAGTATAGACAAGGAGTAAAAGATCCTAATACCACCCAATGGCGACGTGGGCCCGTAAGCCACACAGCCATGTTAGTAAAAGTTTTTGCAATGTCTAGACTCGACTTCGGCCAAGGAGTTGGAAAGGGGGATTCCTACAGGCAGTCGGCTCTGATACCAACTTGTGACGCCCCCGATTTGACCGTACACTAATCATGCACGCAAATGTGTACGATCAAGATCAGGGACTCACGGGAAGATATCACAACACAACTCTAAAACATAAATAAGTCATACAAGCATCATAATACAAGCCAGGGGCCTCGAGGGCTCGAATACAAGTGCTCGATCATAGACGAGTCAGCGGAAGCAACAATATCTGAGTACAGACATAAGTTAAACAAGTTTGCCTTAAGAAGGCTAGCACAAACTGGGATACAGATCGAACGAGGCGCAGGCCTCCTGCCTGGGATCCTCCTAACTACTCCTGGTCGTCGTCAGCGGCCTGCACGTAGTAGTAGGCACCTCCAGTGTCGTAGGTGTCGTCGTCGACGGTGGCGTCTGGCTCCTGGGACTCCAACATCTGGTTGCGACAATCCAGTATAGAAGGAAGGGGAAAAGAGGGAGAAAAGCAACCGTGAGTACTCATCCAAAGTACTCGCAAGCAAGGAGCTACACTACATATGCATGGGTATATGTGTAAAGGGCCATATCAGTGGACTGAACTGCAGAATGCCAGAATAAGAGGGGGATAGCTAGTCCTGTCGAAGACTACGCTTCTGGCCACCTCCATCTTGCAGCATGTAGAAGAGAGTAGATTGAAGTCCTCCAAGTAGCATCGCATAGCATAATCCTACCCGGCGATCCCCTCCTCGTCGCCCTGTTAGAGAGCGATCACCGGGTTGTATCTGGCACTTGGAAGGGTGTATTTTATTAAGTATCCGGTTCTAGTTGTCATAAGGTCAAGGTACAACTCCGGGTCGTCCTTTTACCGAGGGACACGGCTATTCGAATAGATAAACTTCCCTGCAGGGGTGCACCACATAACCCAACACGCTCGATCCCATTTGGCCGGACACACTTTTCTGGGTCATGCCCGGCCTCGTAAGATCAACACGTCGCAGCCCCACCTAGGCTCAACAGAGAGGTCAGCACGCCGGTCTAAACCTATGCGCGCAGGGGTCTGGGCCCATCGCCCTATGCACACCTGCACGTTGCGTACGCGGCCGGAAGCATACCTAGCCCCCTTAATACAAGCGCGAGCTTACGGTCCAATGCGGCGCGCGCCACTCAGTTGCTGACGTCAAAAGAGCTTCGGCTGATACCACGACGTCGGGATACCCATAACTACTCCCACGTAGATGGTTAGTGCGTATAGACCAAATGGCCAGACTCAGATCAAATACCAAGATCTCGTTAAGCGTGTTAAGTATCCGCGAACGCCGACCAGGGCCAGGCCCACCTCTCTCCTGGGTGGTCTCAACCTGCCCTGTCGCTCCGCCACAAAGTAACAGTCGGGGGCCGTCAAGAATCTAGGCCCACCTCTACCGGGATGGAGCCACCTGTCCTTTCAGCCCCCTCATCAGAATCACTTGCGGGTACTCCTACGAGCCGACCCGACTTAGTCATCACATGTGTCATGTATATAATGTATGTAGTATATACCCGTGATCACCGCCCAGGTGATCATGGCCCGATAGTATAGCACAGCAGACGGACAAGAATGTAGGGCCACTGATGGAAAACTAGCATCCTATACTAAGCAGTAGGATAGCAGGTAGGGGAAACAACTGTAGCAACAATGACAGGCTATGCAACAGAATAGGATTATCGAAAGCAGTAACATGCTACACTACTCTAATGCAAGTAGTAGAGAGTAGAGTAGGCGATATCTGGTGATCAGGGGGGGGGCTTGCCTGGTTGCTCTGGCAAGGAGGGGGTTGTCGTCGACGTAGTCGATCACAGGGGCAGCATCGGTCTCGGGGTCTACCGGAGAGAAGAGGGGGAAGAAACAGTAAATATAAAGCAAACATAGCATCACAAAGCATAACGTGGTAATACGACGTGTCGGGTGACCTAACGTATGTCTACACGAATAGGTGAAGGGGGAAATTCAACCGGGAATGTTTTCCCGATTCCGGACCTGTGCCAGACAGATGACCGGAGGGGGAAGGTTGCTAGTTTGATAGGTTAGGGAGGTGTGGTGGACGAACGGACTGCGTATTTGGATTCGTCTCGTCGTTCTGAGCAACTTTCATATAGAAAACATTTTCATCCGAGTTACGGTTTAAAAGATATGAATTTTCAAAGTTTATTTGAATTTCTGGAATTATTTGAATTTAGCAAAAATGAATTATGACGTCAGCATGAGGTAATGCTGACGTCAGCAGGTCAACAGGTCGGCTGACCAGTCAACCCAGACAGGTGGGTCCAGTGGGACCCACATGTCAGCCTCTGTTAGTCTAATATTAATTTAAACTAAACTAGCAGTCTAATTAGAGGGGTGGGGCCCCATATGTCAGTGAGTGATTAGTTAATCTAATTATTTTATTTATAAAACATTTTCTTTTCCTTTTTCTTTTTTTAATTTTTGCGGCGGGGCCCGCATGTCAGTGGCTGGGCCTGCCCAGTCAGCAGTTGACTGGGTCAACCCAGTCAACTGGGCCCACGGGGCCCACTGGCAGTGGCACTGGGGTGGCCCCAGGCCAGCCACGTCGGCGGCCGGCGCCGGAGCGACTCCGACGAGCCAAACGCGGCGGCGCGGCTCGGGAGGGGCGCGGGTTTCGCGCACAGGGGGTCTGCGGGGTTGTGGCTGGGCGCGTTCGACGCGGCTCGGCGCCGCGCGTCCAACGGTGGTGGCCGGAGTGGCTGGAACGGGCGGGGGCGAGCGCTTCGAGCTCGCCGGCGGCGAGGTGCTTCGGGCTGGGGCGGGTGCGGCGTTAGAGCGCGCGAGCGGCCGAACTAACTAGCTAGGCGGGTGCGGCACGATGCGGTCGAGCTAACGGGCCTACGCCCATGACCAAATGGTCACCGGAGACCCGCCGGCGACGAGCTCCGCGGCGCGGCGTTCGGGCGCGCGTGGGGAAGCCGCTAGGGGGCGCGCGAGAGAGAAAGGACAGGGGAGGAGGGGGGAGAGGCTCACCGCGCGGCACACGGAGGGCGGTGAGAGGCTTAGGAGCAGCAGGTCGGCGCCGGGGAAGAAGGGGGTCGCCGGCGTCCGAAGCTAAAGACGAGCTCGGTGTGCTCGTTGTAGGGGCTCCGGTCTCCAACGGGCTGCACCAGACGCAGCAGCGGGCGACGGCGGTCCTTGGAGACACCTTGGGGCGGCGAGGTGGGCACGGTGGCCGTGTGAACGACGGTGAACGGCGGCGACCGCGTCGGGCGTGGGGAAGGGAGGAGCGGCGCGGACCTGGGGGGAAGAGAGAGGCGCAGAGGCCGAGAGGAGAGAGAGAGGGGGGAGTGGAGGTGCCCGAGGCGTCGCGGGAGGTGGAGGCCTTATCCTCTCGCGGCGATGCCGGCGAGGTGATCCGGCGGGGTCTCGCCCCTGTAGCGATGCGGTCGCTGGAACAGGGAAGACGACCGGGGAGGGGGAGTTGGGCTGGCTGGGTTGGGCTGGCTAGCTGGCCAGCTGGGCCAGTGGGCCAAGGCCCTTGGGGAGCCCGGGGGTTTCTTTTCTTTTGCTTTCTTTTTACTTTTTATTTATTTTTCTTTTCTGTTTTATTTCCAGTTTCTCTTTTATTTTGTTTTAGTAAATTACCAAAGTGACACCTAAATAGATTTTACAAATTATGCCACTGCCACAATAGTTTAATACTTATAACAATTTAGTTTTGAAGATGTTTATTATTTTTAAAGCATTTAAATAATTGTATTTGCTACTGTTTTATTCATTTTAGAGTATTTAAACATTTTATAAAAGTGTGGTTTCTCCACCATAATTACCTATGCAATATTTGGTTCACTCCGAACATTTTAGTTTTTATATTTGAAAACTTTTATTGTTTTCTTTTATTTAAATTTTGAATTTGTTTCAGTTCTGAACTATCGAGAGTTTATCAACAGTAACCGCGGTGACATGGCATCATTAGCAGGGGATCACTGTAGCTTAATTATCCGGGCGTCACAAGTATCATCATTAACCCAACAACATTAGTTAAAGTAACACGATGAGATTCACATGATAATTCAAGTACTAGATACTCAAGTTGTCCATAACCGGGGACACGGCTAACCATGATTAGTTTATACACTCTGCAGAGGTTTGTGCACTTTTCCCACAAGACTCGATTGCCTCCGCTTGATTCTCGCACTTCATGATGTTTGAGAAACGGATGACCGAGACACAGTCTTTCAGAAGTGTTTGCACCTTACGATGTGATAGACCGTACCACCTACATCCCCTACATCTGCTAGTCTACCACTGTAAGAGTTCACACAACTTAGTCAACTATGCTAGAGCCCATAATAGCTTGCGGCTGCACACGGAAGTTTCTAGCATGAATAATCTCATGATCCCTTTGAACCTGGGTGGCGGTCCAAAAGAAAAACAGGCAATCCTGGAATACCCAGGTACCACAATCCACCCAGATGTGAGTTTTAGTTGCCACCTTAAGTAAACCATTAATTAACAATCTCACATCTGTCATGAATACTCTCAAACCCAACCCACGTCTACGAGCATAGCATAGCAATATAATAGCAAACGTAGAAGTAACTCCCAAGGGTTTGATAATAAAACAGGTAATAGGTACTACCTCAACTACTTCCCAATACCCACAATTTAATTAGATCCTAATCATGCAATGTTTGAGGATTGATCTAATGCAATAAAAACCGGGTATGGAAAGGTATGATCAAAGTGTTACTTGCCTTGCTGATGATCCGTGAAACCTAGAGATTCGAAGTAACAAGCGGCGCACTCCGGGTACTCTATCGCAAACAAACAAGCAAACAATAAGTACTCATCTAATGCACAGGTAAAACTCGAATAAAAGATCCAACCATAAAGTTCAACTTAAGAACTCCGGTTTGCAAAAAGAATCAAATCGAACGAAGCAACGAAAGTCAAACGGCGAAAGAAACAAGCTTCGTTTACTAATCTGGATCTAGATCAAATTTTACAGTAGCAAAAACTTGTTTGAGTAGGCTAAACGGAAAGAGAATTTCGAGACGAAACTCTAGGCGCTTGAATCGCCTGATTCCGATAAACGAACGAAAAGTTAAATGAAAACGAAGATCTGATCAGGAATCGAGATCTGGAATAATCGCGGAAAAATCCGACGAAAAAGAAAACTGACGAACGGTTAAACGAATGGACGTTCGTTAACAGCGAAAATCCAACGAACATGTTCGTTAAAATGAATGGGTCGGTGAACGTTCACTAAATAATAAAACCGAAAAAAATAAACTGATCTAGGGTTTAGAAAAAATGAACGTTTTTTTTAGAAAACCGGCAAGACGGCGGCGGCTCGGTACCTCGTCGGGACGGGCTCCGGCGGGGGCGGCTTGGGGCTCCGGCGGGGCTCGGCGAGGGCGGCGGGGCGGCGGGGCTCGGGGCGGGGCTCGGGTGCGGCGAGGGGCGGCTACGGCGGCGGCGTACGGCGTCGGGGGCGGTGACTCCTCGGGCGGCGGCGTCGGGCTCCGGCAGCGGCGACTTGGGGCGGGGCTCGGGGTGAGGGAGAGGGGCGGCGGCGGGTATATAAGAGAGGGGGGGCTGCCTTGGAGGAGGGGGCAAGGCGGCGGCGGCCGTGCTCGCCTCGGACTCGGGCGGCGGCGGCGTTGTGCGCGCGAGGGAGACGACGGGAGGTGGGCCGGCCTGGCTCGGCTGGGCCTCGGCCCGGTCGGGCGCGGGTTTTTTTTTGTTTTTTTTAATATTCCGCCGAATCTAAAAAAATCGCAGAAAAATAAATAAAAATCCAAAAATGATAAAACAAATTTTCCCCGTCTAATTAAAATAATTAGAACAAGGTGAACATTTTTCTTGGCCAAAAATGCAGTTTTGAAAACGTGTAATTTTTTTAATGCAATTAAAATTGCAAATAAAATCCGAATAAAATCCAGTATATGATTTTAATATTTTTCCTCCAATATTTCAATTGTTTTGGAGAAGTCATATTTTCTCCTCTCATTTATTTTAATATGAAATATTTTTCAGAGAGAAAAATAATTAAAACCAAAATCCTCGTTTTATTATTTGATAAAAATCAAATATGAAAAATCGGGAAAATCCCCAACTCTCTCCGAGGGTCCTTGAGTTGCTTAGGATTTATCGAGGATTTGCCAAAATGCAATAAAATATGCTATGCAATGGTGATCTAATGTATAACATTCCAAATTGAAAATTTGGGATGTTACAAGTAGTAATGTTGCACCTACGAAGAGAGAATAATTAGGAAGTATACGTAAGAAATTTCGTTACTTTAGGTGGATGCAGCATTATCGTACAAACTAAAATCCACCACCCCGACAAGTCTCTTGCAACTTAATGTTTCAAAAACAAATTCAGATTCTGCGGAGCCTTTGTCATTTAGGCTTAGACGCTTGCGGTGATCAACATGTCATTCATTGTTGCGCTAGAGAACGCCAAACCTCATTACCTTGAGCACACTTGCCTCCAGCACAAAGAACCTGGCCAATTTAATCTCAGATGTGCTGCCTCGGTAGTCGATCAAATCAATTTCTGTAAGATGGAGATCAAGGCATTCGATGAGATTGTTATAGTGCAACACATTTTTCACTTTCCGATCTTTTTTATCTGCAAAACTAGAGAACATATTAGAGTAGCTGGTTGTATAAGATTGTCGTGTCATCAAGAGGTACCAATATCATTTGCTTATACGATAGGGTTGGCTATAGGGTTGGATCTAAGGCTAGTGATATTTTTTCACTCTCTCTCTTTCTCTTTCCTCTCATTTACCTAGGAGCACGTGAAGAGCTTGGGCATTTGTTGCCTTCCACTATGTGGCCGATGCCGTATTTCTCAAAAGTATGCCACATAATACGCATAGATGTCAAATCTAAAGATTTTGGCACCGCTCTAGCAATGTGAGAGAGTTGGCACTGCTGTGCACACATACCCACATGTATAAACAAATCAATCAGACCATCTATAGCAGCCCCTCCCTCTCCCAAACAAGTGTTTTTATTGCCTCAGACATCTCCTCTCCCACACAAGTGTTTTTTCATTGCGTGAGTTAATTTGGCACCAGAGCAAAGTAGGTGATCAAGATTGGGGCACCAGGTAAGCAATGGAGGGCATCGATGCCAAACGCATCAGAAGTGAATTTGGCACATGTTTTGGCCTACATAGTGGAGGGCCATTATAGCCCACTTTTGTACTACCTCGTATTTAGTGTAAAATTTTGACCATAGATTTACCTAAGAAAATGCCAATCCATGTCACCAAAATTATACCATTTGAAGTATGTTCAAATATGAATCCAACGATATAATTTTTAGTGACATGCATTAAAATTTTGTCAGTTAAATCTATGGTCAAATTTTGATACTACAAAATACAAAGAGTAAACCAGGACAGAGGTAGTACTTGCTCTTAGGCTAACCATAGAGTTACTAGTCTAAGTTACTGCCACTATGACTAGCCTAGGCTACTAGTACAACAAAAAAATGATGCAGGTGATTATGTGAGAAAAAAAACTAAAAACATTTCTTTCAGTGTAGTGCGTAGATGCAGTTTTGAACACTACACTTGTGATCGTAATTTGGGAAAATTACGAAAAAATTGAGCTACGTTGTGATTACCGTTTACTAGTAGGAAAGAAGTTTCACCTTGATGAGTAGCTTCTCCGTGCACGGAAAGCATCTAAGGAATCCAACAACTTGATCCAGATTGGGGCCGATAGATTTTATTGTCAAGATCTTCATTGTGCGCATAGACTGGGTCAAGCTTGTGGGAATCATTTTCTGGATGACAGTCGTAAATACATCAAGAAGAAATTTAAAAATGTGAATTTCAAGAAGACCGAGCAGGAGATGAGTGTTGTACCTGAACGATTATGGATCCAATAAAGAGTTCGGAGAATTTGGCAGACGAGTACACCAACCCTGTAAATTTTGGCGCATCAATGACCCTTATTTTTGTTGGACCTTCTAGATCAGATACAAGCAATCTCTCAAGGAAAGGCGCATTCTCAATGACCATAACGTGGAACAGCTCAAGTGATCTCTTCCCAATTGATGTCTTGTTGCGGGGCAGCAAGACACATAAATCCATCAGAGATTCGTCGAGGCGATGTGGAGGCTAATGAACCCATGGATCTGCCGAAGACGAAGGTACTTTTGCGCGGTATAGCCACGAAGCAGGTGCTCCATTGCCTTCTTTGAGATGCCAATGTCGAAGAGGTTGATCTGCTTGAGTTGAGGGAGAAGTGTTGGAAATATGCCCTAGGGGCAATAATAAAATGGTTATTATTGTATTTCCTTGTTCATGATAATTGTCTATTGTTCATGCTATAATTGTATTAACTGGAAACCGTAATACATGTGTGAATACATAGACCACAACATGTCCCTAGTAAGCCTCTAGTTAACTAGCTCGTTGATCAATAGATGGTTATGGTTTCCTGACCATGGACATTGGATTTCATTGATAACGGGATCACATCATTAGGAGAATGATGTGATGGACAAGACCCAATCCTAAGCATAGCACAAGATCGTGTAGTTCGTTTGCTAAGATCTTTTCTAATGTCAAGTATCGTTTCCTTAGACCATGAGATTGTGCAACTCCCGGATACCGTAGGAATGCTTTGGGTGTACCAAACGTCACAACGTAACTGGGTGGCTATAAAGGTGCACTACAGGTATCTCCGAAAGTGTCTGTTGGGTTGGCACGAACGAGACTGGGATTTGTCACTCTGTATGACGGAGAGGTATCTCTGGGCCCACTCGGTAATGCATCATGGGATCATGCGTTACGGAACGAGTAAAGAGACTTGCCGGTAACGAGATTGAACGAGGTATTGGGATACCGACGATCGAATCTCGGGCAAGTAACATACCGATAGACAAAGGGAATTGTATACGGGATTGATTGAATCCCCGACATCGTGGTTTATCCGATGAGATCATCGTGGAACATGTGGGAGCCAATATGGGTATCTAGATCCCGCTATTGGTTATTGGCCAGAGAGGTGTCTCGGTCATGTCTGCATGGTTCCCGAACCCGTAGGGTGTACACACTTAAGGTTCCGTGACGCTAGAGTTGTTATGGGAAATAGTATTTGGTTACCGAAGGTTGTTCGGAGTCCCGGATGAGATCCCGGACATGATGAGGAGCTCTGGAGGTGAAGATCGGTATATTGGACGAAGGGTATTGGAGTCCGGAATTGTTCCGGGGGTACCAGGCTATGGCCAGCATGTCCGAAAGTGGTTTCGGAGGCCCCGGCAAGCGTTGGGGGGCCTTATGGGCCAAGGGGAGGGGGCACACCAGCCCAATAAGGGGATGTGCGCCGCTCCCAACCCCTCTCACGTAACGTTGAGAGGTGGGGGCGCCTCCCCTAGGGCAGCCACCCCTCTCGGCTTGGGGGGCAAGTTTCCCAGGGGTGGGGGCGCCCAAACCCATCTAGGGTTTCCCCTGTGGCCGCCGCCCCTCCCCTAGGGAACCCTAGGGCGCCTCCTCCACCCCCTTCCCCCTATATATAGTGAGGGAGAGAGAGGGCAGCCGCACCCCTTGCCTGGCGCAGCCCTCTCCTCCTCCAACTCCTCCTGCTCCTCCGTAGTGCTTAGCGAAGCCCTGCCGGAGAACCACGAGCTCCATTGCCACCATGCCGTCGTGCTGCTGGAGTTCTCCCTCAACTTCTCCTCTCCCCTTGCTGGATCAAGAAGGAGGAGACGTCCCCGGGCTGTACGTGTGTTGAACGCGGAGGCGCCATCCGTTCGGCGCTAGATCGGATCTTCTGCGATTTGAATCGCCGCGAGTATGACTCCATCAACCGCGTTCTTGTAACGCTTCCGCTTAGCGATCTTCAAGGGTATGAAGATGCACTCCCTCTCTCTCGTTGCTAGCATCTCCTAGATTGATCTTGGTGACACGTAGGAAAATTTTGAATTATCGCTACGTTACCCAACAGTGATTTCAAGGGTATGAAGATGCACTTCCGCTTAGCGATTTTGAATTATCGCTAGGTCTATGCGTAGATTCTATGCACGAGTAGAACACAAAGTAGTTGTGGGCGATGATTTGTTCAATTTGCTTACCGGTACTAGTCTTATCTTGATTCAGCGACATTGTGGGATGAAGCGGCCCGGACCGACCTTACACGTACTCTTACGTGAGACAGGTTCCACCGACTGACATGCACTTGATGCATAAGGTGGCTAGCGGGTGTCTGTCTCTCCCACTTTAGTCGGATCGGATTCGATGAAGAGGGTCCTTATGAAGGGTAAATAGCAATTGGCATATCACCGTTGTGGCTTTTGCGTAGGTAAGAAACGTTCTTGCTAGAAACCCGTAGCAGCCACGTAAAACATGCAACAACAATTAGAGGACGTCTAACTTGTTTTTGCAGGGTATGCTATGTAATGTGATATGGCCAAAAGGATGTCATGAATTATATATATGTGATGTATGAGATTGATCATGTTCTTGTAATAGGAATCACGACTTGTATGTCGATGAGTATGACAACCGGCAGGAGCCATAGGAGTTGTCTTAATTTATTGTATGACCTGCGTGTCAATGAAAAACGCCATGTAATTACTTTACTTTATTGCTAACCGTTAGCCATAGTAGTATAAGTAATAGTTGGCGAGACAACTTCATGAAGACACGATGATGGAGATCATGATGATGGAGATCATGGTGTCATGCCGGTGACGAAGGTGATCATGCCGCGCCTCGAAGATGGAGATCAAAAGGCGCAAGATGATATTGGCCATATCATGTCACTTTATGATTTGCATGTGATGTTTGTCATGTTTACATATTATTTGCTTAGAACGACGGTAGCATAAATAAGATGATCCCTCACTAAAATTTCAAGAGATGTGTTCCCCCTAACTGTGCACCGTTGCGAAGGTTCGTTGTTTCGAAGCACCACGTGTTGATCGGGTGTGATAGATTCTAACGTTCGCATACAATGGGTGTAAGCCAGATTTACACATGCGAAACACTTATGTTGACTTGACAAGCCTAGCATGTACAGACATGGCCTCGGAACACAAGAGACCGAAAGGTCAAACATGAGTCGTATAGTAGATACGATCAACATGAAGATGTTCACCGATGATAACTAGTCCGTCTTACGTGATGATCGGACACGGCCTAGTTGACTCAGATCATGTATCACTTAGATGACTAGAGGGATGTCTATCTAAGTGGGAGTTCATTAAATAATCAGATGAACTTAATTATCATGAACATAGTCAAAAGGTCTTTGCAAATTATGTCATAGCTTACGCTTTGGTTCTACTGTTTAAGATATGTTCCTAGAGAAAATTTAGTTGAAAGTTGATAGTAGAAATTATGCAGACTGGGTCCGTAAACTGAGGATTATCCTCATTGATGCGCAGAAGGCTTATGTCCTTAATCCACCACTCGGTGTGCTGAACCTCGAGCGTCATCTATGGATGTTGCGAACATCTGACATACACGTTTTGATGACTACGTGATAGTTCAGTGCGTAATGCTAACGGTTTAGAATTGAGGCGCCAAAGACGTTTTTGAAACGTCGCAGAACATATGAGATGTTACAAAGACTGAAATTGGGATTTCAGAATGGTGCCCACGTCAAGAGGTATGAGACCTCTGACAAGTTTCTTAAGCCTGCAAACTAAGGGAGAAAAGCTCAATCGTTGAGCATGTGCTCAGATTGTCTGAGTACTACAATCGCTTGAATCGAGTGGGAGTTAATCTTCCAGATGAGATAGTGATGGTTCTCCATAGTCACTGCCACCAAGCTATTAGAGCTTCGTGATGAACTATAACATATCAGGGATAGACATGATGATCCTTGAGCAACTCGCGATGTTTGACACCGCGAAAGTAGAAATCAAGTAGGAGCATCAATTGTTGATGGTTAGTAAAACCACTAGTTTCAAGAAGGGCAAGGGAAAGAAGGGATACTTCATGAAACGGCAAATCAGTTGCTGCTCTAGTGAAGAAACCCAAGGTTGAACCCAAACCCGAGACTAAGTGCTTCTGTAATGAGGGGAACGGTCACTGAAGCAGAACTACCCTAGATACTTGGTAGATGAGAAGGCAGGCAAGGTCGATAGAAGTATATTGAATATACATTATATTAATGTGTACTTTACTAGTACTCCTAGTAGCACTAGGGTATTAGATACCGGTTCGGTTGCTAAGTGTTGGTAACTCGAAATAAAAGGCTACGGAATAAATGGAGACTAGCTAAAGGTGAGATGACGATATGTGTTGGAAGTGTTTCCAGGGTTGATGTGATCAAGCATCGCATGCTCCCTCTACCATCGAGATTGGTGTTAAACCTAAAAAATTGTTATTTGGTGTTTGCATTGAGCATAGACATGATTGGATTATGTTTATCGCAATACAGTTATTCATTTAAGGAGAATAATGGTTACTCTGTCTATTTGAATAATACCGTCAATGGTCTTGCACCTAAAATGAATGGTTTATTGAATCTCGATCATAGTGATACACATGTTCATGCCAAAAGATATAAGATAGTAATGATAGTACCACATACTTGTGGCACTGCCACTTGAGTCATATTGGTATAAAACGCATGAAGAAGCTCCATGTTGATGGATCTTTGGACTCACTCGTTTTTGAAAAGATTGAGACATGCAAACCATGTCTATTAGTATATATGCATGAAGAAAGTCCATACAGATGGATCGTTTGGACTCACTTGATTTTGAATCACTTGAGACATGCAAATCATACCACATGGGTAAGATGACTGAAAGGCCTCCTTTTCAGTAAGATGGAACAAGAAAGCAACTTGTTGGAAGTAGTACATTTTGATGTGTGCAGTCCAATGAATGCTGAGGCATGCAGTGGATATCGTTATGTTCTTACTTCACAGATGATTTGAGTAGATGCTGAGTATATTTACTTGATGAAACACAAGTCTGAATTATTGAAAGGTTCAAGTAATTTCAGAGTAAAGTTGAAGATCGTCGTGACAAGAGGATAAAATGTCTGTGATATGATCATAGAGATGAATATCTGAGTTGCGAGTTTGGCACACAATTAAGACATTGTGGAAATTGTTTCACAACTAATACCGCCTGGAACACCATAGTGTGATGGTGTGCCCGAACATCATAACTGCACCCTATTGGATATGGTGCATACCATGATGTCTCTTATCGAATTACCGCTATCATTTATGGGCTAGGCATTAGAGACAACCACATTCACTTTAAATAGGGCACCACGCAATTCTGTTGAGATGACACCGTATGAACTATGGTTTAGACAAACCTAAGCTGTTGTTTCTTAAAAGTTTGGGGCTGCGACGCTTATGCGAAAAAGTTTCAGGTTTATAAGCTCGAACCCAAAGCGGATAAATGCATCTTCATAGAATACCCAAAACAGTTGGGTATACCTCCTATTTCAGATCCGGAAGCAAAAGTGATTGTTTCTAGAAACGGGTCCTTTCTCGAGGAAAAGTTTCTCTCGAAAGAATTGAGTGGGAGGATGGTGGAGACTTGATGAGGTTATTGAACCGTCACTTCAACTAGTGTGTAGCAGGGCACAAGAAGTTGTTCCTGTGGCACCTCCACCAATTGAAGTGGAAGCTTATGATAGTGATCATGAAACTTCGGATCAAGTCACTACCAAACCTCGTAGGACGACAAGGATGCGTACTACTTCTGAGTGGTACGTAATCCTGTCTTGGAAGTCATGTTGCTAGACAACAATGAACCTACGAGCTATGGAGAAGCGATGGTGGGCCCGGATTCCGACGAATGGCTCGAGGCCATAAAATCCGAGAGAGGATCCATGTATAAAAAACAAAGTATAGACTTTGGAAGAACTACTTGATGGTCGTAAGGCTGTTGGGTGCAGATGGATTTTAAAAGGAAGACGGACAATGATGGTAAGTGTCACCATTAAGAAAGCTCGACTTGTCGTTAAGATGTTTTCCGACAAGTTCAAGGAGTTGACTGCGATGAGACTTTCTCACTCGTAGCGATGCTAAGAGTCTGTTGGAATTATATTAGCAGTTACTGCATTATTTATGAAATCTTGCAGATAGGATGTCAAAACATTGTTTCCTCGACGATTTTCTTGAGGAAAGGTTGTATGTGATACAACCAGAAGGTTTTGTCAATCCTGAAAGATGCTAACAAGTATGCAAAGCTCCAGCAATCCTTCTAAGGACTGGAGTAAGCATCTCGGAGTTGGAATGTACGCTTTGATGAGATGATGAAATATTTTGGGTTTATACAAAGTTTATGAGAAACTTGTATTTCCAAAGAAGTGAGTGGGAGCACTATAGAATTTTTGATGAGTATATGTTGTTAACATATTGTTGATCAGAAATGATGTAGAATTTCTGGAAAGCATACAGGGTTATTTGAAAAGTGTTTTTCAATGGAAAACCTGGATTAAGCTACTTGAACATTGAGCATCAAGATCTATAAGGATAGATCAAAAACGCTTAATAGTACTTTCAAAATGAATACATACCGTGACAAGATTTTGAAGGAGTTCAAAATAGATCAGCAAAGAATGAGTTCTTGGCTGTGTTACAAGGTGTGAGTATTGAGTAAGACTCAAGACCTGACCACGGCAGAAGAGAGAGAAAGGACGAAGGTCGTCCCCTATGCTTTAGACGTAGGCTCTACAGTATGCTATGCTGTGTACCGCACCTGAAGTGTGCCTTGCCATGAGTTAGTCAAGGGGTACAATAGCGATCCAGGAATGGATCACATGACAGCAGTCGAACTTATCCTTAGTAACTAGTGGACTAGGGAATTTTCTCGATTATGTAGGTGGTAAAAGAGTTCGTCGTAAAGGGTTACGTCGATGCAAACTTTGACACTAATCCGGATGACTCTAAGTAATGAACCGGATTCATATAGTAGATCAGTTATTTGGAATAGCTCCAAGTAGCGCGTGGTAGCTGCATCTACAAGATGACATAGAGATTTGTAAAGCACACACGGATATGAAAGGTTCAGACCCGTTGACTAATAACCTCTCTCACAAGCGAGATACGAACAAACCCCATGGGTGTTGGATTCATTACAATCACATAGTGATGTGAACTAGATTATTGACTCTAGTGCAAGTGGGAGACTGTTGGAAATATGCCCTAGAGGCAATAATAAAATGGTTATTATTGTATTTCCTTGTTCATGATAATTGTCTATTGTTCATGCTATAATTGTATTAACTGGAAACCGTAATACATGTGTGAATACATAGACCACAACATGTCCCTAGTAAGCCTCTAGTTGACTAGCTCGTTGATCAATAGATGGTTATGGTTTCCTGACCATGGACATTGGATTTCATTGATAACGGGATCACATCATTAGGAGAATGATGTGATGGGCAAGACCCAATCCTAAGCATAGCACAAGATCGTGTAGTTCGTTTGCTAAGATCTTTTCTAATGTCAAGTATCGTTTCCTTAGACCATGAGATTGTGCAACTCCCGGATACCGTAGGAATGCTTTGGGTGTACCAAACGTCACAACGTAACTGGGTGGCTATAAAGGTGCACTACAGGTATCTCCGAAAGTGTCTGTTGGGTTGGCATGAATCGAGACTGGGATTTGTCACTCCGTATGACGGAGATGTATATCTGGGCCCACTCGGTAATGCATCATCATAATGAGCTCGATGTGACTAATGAGTTAGCCACGGGATCATGCGTTACGGAACGAGTAAAGAGACTTGCCGGTAACGAGATTGAACGAGGTATTGGGATACCGACGATCGAATCTCGGGCAAGTAACATACCGATAGACAAAGCGAATTGTATACGGGATTGATTGAATTCCCGACATCGTGGTTCATCCGATGAGATCAACGTGGAACATGTGGGAGCCAATATGGGTATCCAGATCCCGCTATTGGTTATTGGCCACAGAGGTGTCTCGGTCATGTCTGCATGGTTCCCGAACCCGTAGGGTCTACACACTTAAGGTTCGGTGACGCTAGAGTTGTTATGGGAAATAGTATGTGGTTACCGAAGGTTGTTCGGAGTCCTGGATGAGATCCCAGACATGAAGAGGAGCTCTGGAATGGTCCGGAGGTGAAGGTCGGTATATTGGACGAAAGGTATTGGAGTCCGGAATTGTTTCGGGGGTACCAGGCTATGGCCAGCATGTCCGGAAGGGGTTTCGGAGGCCCCGGCAAGCGTTGGGGGGCCTTATGGGCCAAGGGGAGGTGCGCCCCTCCCAACCCCTCTCACGTAACGTGGAGAGGTGGGGGCGCCTCCCCTAGGGCAGCCACCCCTCCCGGCTTGGGGGACAAGTTTCCCAGGGGTGGGGGCGCCCAAACCCATCTAGGGGTTCCCCTGTGGCCGCCGCCCCTCCCCTAGGGAACCCTAGGGCGCCTCCTCCACCCCCTTCCCCCTATATATAGTGAGGGAGAGAGAGGGCAGCCGCACCCCTTTCCTGGCGCAGGCCTCTCCTCCTCCAACTCCTCCTGCTCCTCCGTAGTGCTTAGCGAAGCCCTGCCGGAGAACCACGAGCTCCATTGCCACCATGTCGTCGTGTTGCTGGAGTTCTCCCTCAACTTCTCCTCTCCCCTTGCTAGATCAAGAAGGAGGAGACGTCCCCGGGCTGTACGTGTGTTGAACGCGGAGGCGCCATCCGTTCGGCGCTAGATCGGATCTTCTATGATTTGAATCGCCGCGAGTACGACTCCATCAACCGCGTTCTTGTAATGCTTCCGCTTAGCGATCTTCAAGGGTATGAAGATGCGCCCCCTCTCTCTCGTTGCTAGCATCTCCTAGATTGATCTTGGTGACACGTAGGAAAATTTTGAATTATCGCTACGTTACCCAACAAGAAGAAGGGCGGGCGCGACATTAATCTGGGGCAAATAGCAGGAGCTGAAGCTGGCGCAGCACAACGTTGGCGTGAGGCGGAGCACGAACGGCGGCAGACAGCGACATCGTCCAGCTTCAAAGCTGAGCTCCTCGAGCTAATCTAGGGCAGGGGATAAGAACCACTCATAGAACTTGGCTTGGACCTTGCACTTGGTACTGAACATGCGGATGTCAAGGCGTCTGGCTGGCCCAGGGTCCGGTGCAAGGATCTTGGAGACTGCGGCCATGCGTTTGCAATCCCCATCGCAGAGGCTGCTGTCGACGGTGAGGTTGAGGGGGACGCGGTGCCAGAGGGGGCGCCACCGCCGGGAGAGCAGGGTGGTCCGCACGGCAGATTTGGTGGGGAGGAGGGCGATGATGACGAGCAGCATGTCGTCAGGGAGGCTGCTGACGAAGTCCAGGCTCGCCGGATGCGGTTTTGGCTCGAGACGCCTCACTTGTTGGCTGCCTCACCGTCCATCTTAGCCGGCAGCGACGCCGGTGTACATGTGTGCTGGTGTGTATTGTGTGCTGGGTCTGCGCGAGTGCGTCCTTGTTTGCATGTTGCCGCAGTGATGTGGTGTACGCGAGTGTGTCCTTTGATACGTCTCCAACGTATCTATAATTTATGAAGTATTCATGCTGTTATATTATCCTTCTTGGATGTTTTACAATCATTTTATAGCAACTTTATATCATTTTTTGGGACTAACCTATTGACCCAGTGCCTAGTGCCAGTTGCTGTTTTTTTTGCTTTTATACATCACAGGAAATCAATATCAAACGGAGTCCAAACACCGCGAAACTTTTTGTGGATTTTTTATGGACTAGAAGACCACCAATGGGCCAGAGCAGCACCTGGGGGTGCCCCGAGGGGGGCACAACCCACTAGGGCGCGCCCGGGGGCCTAGGCACGCCTAGGGGCCTAGACGCGCCCAGGTGGGTTGTGCCCACCTCGGTGGCCTCCCGCACCCCCTCTTTAGCCTATAAACTCCCAAATATTCCGAAAACCCTCGGGGTTAACCTATATCAGAAGTTCCGCCACCGCAAGGCTCTGTAGCCACCGAAAACCAATCTAGACCCCGTTCCGGCACCCTGCCGGAGGGGGGAATCATCTCTGGTGGCCATCTTCATCATCCTGGCAGCCACCACGATGAGGAGGCAGTAGTCCACCCTCGGGGCTGAGGGTTTGTACCGGTAGATATGTGTTTAATCTCTCTCTCTCTCTCGTGTTCTTGAGATGTCACGATCTTGATGTATCGCGGGCTTTGTTAATATAGTCACATCATATGGTGTTTTTCCCTCTCTATCTTGTTGTGATGAATTGAGTTTTCCCTTTGAGATTTCGTTGCTATCGGATTGAATACTTTTATGGATTTGAGAACACTTGATATATGTCTTGCAATTGAATATTCATGGTGACAATGGGGCGTATTGATTCACTTGATATATGTTTTGGCACTCAACTTGCGGATTCCCGAGGTGACATTGGGGTAATCTGTGCATAGGGGTTGATGCACGTTCTTGTCTTTGTTTCTCCGGTAGAAATCTTGGGGCACTCTTTGAAGTTCTTTGTGTTGGATTGAGTATTATGACTATGAATTTTCTTTGGTGTTATTTTAGTACAAACTCTAGGATAGATCGAACGGAAAGAATAGCTTTGTGTTATTTTAGTATGAACACTTGAATAGATCAAACGGAAAGAATAGCTTTGAGGTGGTTTCGTACCCTACAAACAATTTATTCATATGTTCTCCATAGATAGGAACTTTGGAGTGATTCTTCATCGCACTTTGAGGGATGGTTATATGATCCAATTATATTAGCACTGTTGAGAGATGTTACTAGCGAAAGTACGGACCCTAGGCCTCATTTTCAAGCATTGCAATACCGTTTTTGTGCCCGTTTACTATTTACTACCTTGCTGTTTTTATTTATTCAGATTATAAAAATATATTTCTACCATCCATATTACACTTTTATCACCATCTCTTCGCCGAACTAGTGCACCTATACAATTTGCCATTGTATTGGGTGTGTTGGGGACACAAGAGATTTCTTGTATTTGGTTGCAGGGTTGTTTGAGAGAGACCATCTTCATCCTACACCTCCCACGGATTGATAAACCTTAGGTCATCCACTTGAGGGAAAATTTCTACTGTCCTACAAAACACTGCGCTTGGAGGCCCAACACGAGTCTACAAGAATAAAGTTGCGTAGTAGACATCAAGCTCTTTTCTGGCACCGTTGCCGGGGAGGTGAGTGCATGAAGGTATATCTTTAGATCTTGCAATTGAACCTTTTAGTTTCTTGTTTTATCACTAGTTTGGTTTATCAAAGAAAACTACATAAAAATGGAATTGAGGTTGCATCATATTATTGATCATCTTTATAATATCATTCTTGAAAACGATGGATTGGAAAATTGTGCTCAATTGTTTGAATAAGAAGTCAATAAAATGTTTGGCACAAAATATATAAATGTTGAGCATGATTGCAATGTTGTTAGTATGAATTCTTTGAACATCCATGATGCTAATGATATGCAAAGCCATAAGCTTGGGTATGCTATGTTTGATGAAGATGATATTTTTAGTCCCCCAAGTTTTAATGAGAAAATTTATTACGATGAAAGCATGCCTCCTATTTATGATGATTATAATGCTGAAAGTGGATTTGGAGAGGTCGTGACTTTATTTAATGATGAATCCACTATTTTGGAGGAGGTTGCAATTGATTAGAACAACAAAGTTGTTATCTATGATGATTATGGTGGTGACATGTATGCAATATTGAATAATGATAACCATGAAACTTGTCATCGTGATTTTAATTTTCAATCACATGATAGTTATTTTGTTGAGTTTGCTCCCACTACTATTGATGAGAAGGAATTTGCTTACGTGGAGAGTAATAAGTTTTCTATGCTTTTGTGTCATGAAAAGAATGCTTTATGTGATGGTTATATTGTTGAATTTCTTCATGATTCTACTGAAAATTATTATGAGGGAGGAAATTATGCTTGTAGGAATTGCAATAATATCATGTTTCCTCTCTTTATGTTGAAAGTTTTGAAGTTGTGCTTGTTTTTCCTTCCTAAGCTAGTTACTTCTTGCTCCCATAAATTGTTTGCTCATAAAATCCCTATGCATATGAAGTGGGTTAGACTTAAATGTGCTTGCCATGTGATTCATGATGCCCCCGTTATGTTTCAATACTTTACTTTTATGTGAGCTTCAATGAAATCATCATGCCTAGCTAAAAGGCATTAAAGAAAAGCGCTTGTTGGGAGACAACCCAACACTTTTACCTACTGTTTTTGTGAGTTCACATGATTATGCCACTGTATTGATCATGTTTCATTGATTTTGTTTCAATAAAGTGCCAAGTAAAGCCTTTGGGATCATATTGGGTGATAGTTGATTTGATCTTGCTGAAAAACAGAAACTTTTGCGCTCACGAAAATAATTCTAATTTTTAACAGAAGACTGCTTTATAGTTGATTCTTTTTGAAAAAGATTAATATACAAATTGCTCACATATTACTAATTTGTTCTTAATTTTTGGAGTAGCAGAAGTATGGTTTGAGTACAGATTACTACAGACTGTTCTGTTTTTGACAGATTCTGTTTTCAATGTATAGTTTGCTTGTTTTCTAGTTTCTATGGCTTATATTGCTCAATATAAATTGTGGAAATGATATGATACAGTAGGCATTGTGTGAGAAAAATTATGAATCTTGTCTTTGACAGTACCAAAAGTGGAATGGTTTGCTCTTTATCATACTAACCTATCTCACAAAGTTCCGTTAAGTTTTGTGTGATTGAAGTTTTCAAGTTTTGGGCGAGATGTCGATATGAGGAGAATAAGGAGTGACAAGACCCTAATCTTGGGGATTCCCAAGGCACCCCAAGTTAATATCCAAGGAATATCCAAGCAACTAAGCTTGGGGATGCCCCGGAAGGCATCCCCTCTTTCGTCTCTGACATTATCGGTAACCTCACTTGGAGCAACATTTTTATTCGTCACATGATATGAGTTTTACTTGGAGCGTCATTTTATTTTTTTAGGATTTTCTTGATTTTATTTAGAATAATGTTCTGCATCTTTTATTTCAAGAAAAATGTCAAGTATTGCCTTTGCCATGCTTATTTTGCAAGTATACATGTTGCTGTTTGAAAACAGAAAGTTTACCGATGTTGCAAAAATTCCCTAGAAAAGTCAGAATGTGATAAAATGTTGAAACTTTTTGCAAAATATGCTCTGATAATTTTTCTACAGTGTGGTAATTTTTTCATAATTTTTGGAGTTTAAGAAGTATTGATACTCTTGCATTCTTTACAGACTGTACTGGTTTGGCAGATTGCTGTTATGTTTGCATTGTTTGCATATGTATGCTTGTTTAATGATTCTATTTGAGGATAGGAGTATTAAATATGCAGAGGCATTTAGTATGCAATGTTGAATAATAATTTTAGTGATTTTCTATAGTAGAGATAAGGTTTTTGCGTTGGTTTATACTAACTTATCTCACGAGTTCTTGTTGAGTTTTTGTGTGGATGAAGCTTTTGAGATTTAGGAAAACCGTGATATGAGAAGAATTAAGGAGACACAAAAGCTCAAGCTTGGGGATTCCCAAGGCAGCCCAAGATAATATTTCAAGAAGTTTCAAGCATCTAAGCTTGGGGATGCCCCGGTAAGCATCCCACCTTTTTTCTCCAACAAGTATCGGTTAGTATCGGTTCAGCCTAAGTTTTTGCTTCTTCACATGAGTTGTGCTATTCTTAGAATGTCATTTTATTTTCATTTTGCTTGCTGTTTAACTTAGATCTGAAAGTTTTTAAATAAAATAGAGTCCTGAAATACTTGCCAGGGAGGCTAGGTAAGCGGCACGCACATCCCGTCAACGAAGCTCTTTTCTATGGAATTGCTCTAGTGCTTCACTTATATCTTTTTGAGCACGGTGTGCTTTAGTATTTTTGAAGAAATTCTCTCTTGCTTCACTTAAATTAACTTGAGACAAAGAAATATTATGCTCATGATCTTCACTTATATCTTTTTGGAGTAGCTTGTCATTTGCTCTTGTGCGTCACTTATATCCTATGAGTAAATTGTTAAATAAATTGAATGTCATGAAGTTGAAATCATATCATGACTAGTGGTAGCTTCACATTAGGTTTAGAAAGTGAAATATTTTGAGGTTTGACAATCACAATATTGGTCATACAAGAAATTCACTAACAATTAGTATAAGGAAGAGAACTTTCACATGCAAATACACTATCTTGGAAATCTTTTGTGATTGTGAGCCCCCATCAAAATATTATATGCCAAAATTGTTGACGTTGGACAAGGAAGACAACGTAATGGTTTATGTTTGTTCATATTCACATAGAAGTTATATTGTCATAGATCTTTCAACATGTGGTGCTTGCCCCCCCATCTTTGCTAGCCAAAAATGCTGCACCAAGTAGACATACTACTTGTACATCCAAAAACCCTTAAACCCAAATCTTATTTTCAAGAGTCCACCATACCTACCTAAGGATTGAATAAGATCCTTCAAGTAAGTTGTCATCGGTGCAATAAGGCAATAAAAATTGCTTCTAAAAGTGTTAGATCATTTAGTGTAAGAGAAAATTGAGCGTTGTACGAACTTGTGATGGCAAAGAATAAAAGAGACAGACTGCATAATAAAGATTGCTATCATAAGGGGCAATATAACGTGACATTCGTTTGCACTAAGGGGTTGAGCATACAAACAAATAAGCGCATGGCAACCTCTTCTTCCCTTTGCGAAGGGCCTATCTTTTACTTTTCAGTATTTACTTTTATGCGAGAGTCAAAGTTTTTCTCTCTATTCCTTTTTATTTTTCTATTTTGGCAAGCATCATGTGGTGAGGAAAGATCTAGGCACATATATCCAGTTGGATATGGGTTGCATTAGTTATTATTGTTGACATCACCCTTGAGGTGAATACGTTGGGAGGCGAAATTATAAGCCCCTATCTTCCTATGTGTCCGATTGAAACGTTTTGCTCATGTGTATGTGGTGAGTGTTAGCAATCATAGAAGACTATAAGATGGTGTAGTATGTGGAGCTCTTACTTAAACTCTGTTGAATAAGTTGAATTGCAATTGCTTGATGACTAAGAACATAGGTTGTTGAGTTTCAAGAGAGTTCATTGTTTAAACCTTAACATGTGAATTGGTTGCTACTTTATCATGAGAAATTTTATGAGAAAGAATTGTTGTTATGATGCTCGGAAAAGTGATTAAATTATCATTGATCAAACTTGTGCACTTTTCTAGCATTCACACTTCATAAATTATTTCCTTTATCATTTACCTACTCGAGGACGAGTAGGAATTAAGCTTGGGGATGCTGATACGTCTCCAAAGTATTGATAATTTATGAAGTATTCATGTATATTATCATTCATGGATGTTTTACAATCATTTTATAGCAACTTTATATAATTTTTTGGGACTAACCTATTGACCCATTGCCCAGTGCCAATTGCTGTTTTTTGCTTGTTTTTTACATCGCAAGAAATTAATATCAAACGGAGTCCAAACACCGCGAAACTTTCTGTGGATTTTTTCTGGACCAGAAGACCACCAATGGGTCAGAACAGCATCTGGAGGGTGCCCCGAGGGGGGCACAACCCACCAGGGCACGCCTGGGGCCCCAGGCATGCCCAGGTGGGTTGTGCCCACCTCGGTGGCCTCCCACACCCCCTCTTTAGCCTATAAATTCCCAAATATTCCACAAACCCTCGAGGTTAACCTAGATCAGAAGTTCAGCCGCCGCAAGGCTTTGTAGCCACCGAAAACCAATCTAGACGCCGTTCCGGCACCCTGCCGAAGGGGGGAATCATCTCCGGTGGCCATCTTCATCATCCCGGCGGCCACCACGATGAGGAGGGAGTAGTCCACCCTCGGGGCTGAGGGTTTGTACCAGTAGCTATGTGTTTAATCTCTCTCTCTTGTGTTCTTGAGATGTCACGATCTTGATGTATCGCGGGCTTTGTTAATATAGTCGGATCATATGGTGTTTTCCCCTTTCTATCTTGTTGTGATGAATTGAGTTTTTCCCTTTGAGATTTCATTGTTATCGGATTGAATACTTTTATGGATTTGAGAACACTTGATATATGTCTTGCAATTGAATACTCATGGTGAAAATGGGGTATCGTATTGATTCACTTGATATATGTTTTGGCACTCAACTTGCGGATTCCCGAGGTGACATTGGGGTAATCTATGCATAGGGGTTGATGCACGTTCTTGTCTTTGTTTCTCCGGTAGAAATCTTGGGGCACCCTTTGAAGTTCTTTGTGTTGGATTGAGTATTATGAATATGAATTTTCTTTGGTGTTATTTTAGTACAAACTCTAGGATAGATCGAACGGAAAGAATAGCTTTGTGTTATTTTAGTATGAACACTTGAATAGATCAAACGGAAAGAATAGATTTGAGGTGGTTTCGTACCCTACAAACAATTTATTCTTATGTTCTCCGCTAGATAGGAACTTTGGAGTGATTCTTCATCGCACTTTGAGGGATGGTTATATGATCCAATTATATTAGCACTGTTGAGAGATTGCACTAGCGAAAGTACAGACCCTAGGCCTCATTTTCAAGCATTGCAATACCGTTTTTGTGCTCGTTTACTATTTACTACCTTGCTGTTTTTATTTATTCAGATTATAAGAATATATTTCTACCATCCATATTACACTTTTATCACCATCTCTTCGCCGAACTAGTGCACCTATACAATTTGCCATTGTATTGGGTGTGTTGGGTACACAAGAGATTTCTTGTATTTGGTTGCAGGGTTGTTTGAGAGAGACCATCTTCATCCTACACCTCCCATGGATTGATAAACCTTAGGTAATCCACTTGAGGGAAAATTGCTACTGTCCTACAAAACTCTGCGCTTGGAGGCCCAACACGAGTCTACAAGAATAAAGTTGCGTAGTAGACATCATCCTTCATGTGGAAGAAGTGTGCCCTAATTTACTAGCATGCGGGGTGCTACCGCGAGTGGTTTCAGCTTTATTTACTTCATCGCGTTTCAGATGGGCCTCTAGTTTATTTATTTTCACCCACTGCCACATGGGCCAACACACCAAGATAGAGAACACGAGCTGACAAGCAGCATGTGGACTGGTTGACCGGTCAACTAAACAATATACGGAGCTATACACTAACACAGTGAGCGTATAATCCCTCGGTAAAGAGAGATCGAGTGAGAGTACAGAGAGCCATGCCAAAGAAAAAAAGAGAGATAGTACAGAAAGAGAAAGAGCTACTCCCTCCGTTCGATAATGTAGTGCCTGTAATTTTTTTTAAGTCAAACTTTTGGAACTTTGACCAAGTTTATAAAGAAATTACTTATATCTACAATCCAAAAGATAAATGATAATATGAACTAAGTACATGTTGTGATGAATCTATTGATCGTTCCATATGTAAATGTTTTTCTCCACATCTACCTGGTCAAACTTTCTGAGGTTTGACCTTTCGAAACATCCATATGTTATGGACGTGAGAGAGTACCTAACTAGAGAGAGAGTGTGTGTGTGTGTTTGTGTGTGAGATTGAAAGAGTGAGTGAGAAATGTGTTTGTGCGTCTATGAAAGAGACATGGACAACACATGATAAAGTAGAGAAAAAGTGTATGTGTGTGTGTCTTATGCAAACATATCACACATGCATCTTCGGCAGCGAAAGCTAGGTGAGGAGTTAGTTTGTGGTTTTTTGCAACCGAGAGAGAAAGACCCCTAGCACGTGGCCAAGAGAGGTCTGGCAAACAAGGGAGAGATGTCTGGCAAACAAGGGAGAGAGGTCGAGAGAGACGCATGGAGATGGGGAGGAGAGAGTGTGTGTTTGTGATAGGGTGATCCCCTGAAGATCGTGATGGGACTACATGGGTGGGAGATCGACTGACAAGGTGTGTGCACAGTAGAAGATACCCCGAGAGATATCGAGATAGACGTAGGAATGGAAGGAGACAATATGTGTATTCCTGATGGATAGTGAGAGATAGTCATACTTAGGGGGGAGTGTGTGTGCCTATGACGGAGTGAGAGATTATGGTACTTGGGGGCGGGTGGCGTGTCTCATGGAGAGAGAACAAGGGCCGAGATTGTTAGATGGGTCTATGTAGTGCGAGCGAGATATGTGTATGTGTGAACCAAGGAGATATAAAGTTTGAGAGAGATAGAGGGGCCCTGATACGGCTGAGTGGTGCGTCAGATAGCTGAGAGGGAAAGAGATACTCCATTGATCCGTTCGATAGTGCAGTGCATATAAATTTTCTAGAAGTCAAACTTTGGAAACTTTGACCAGGTTTACACAAAACATTATTTATATCTATGATACCAAAGGTACATCATATGAAACTACATCTTGTGATGAAGCTAATGATATATGTTTGCCGTTCTAGATGTAAATGTTTTTCTCCACGTACCTGGTCAAACTTTGTGAAGTTTGACTTTTCAATAATTCTATATGGTATGGACCGAAGAGAGTACCTAAGTCGAGAGAGATCAAGTGCATGTGAAGGAGAAAGAGTGTGTGTGCAAAAAGATTGTGTGTTTGAAAGAGAAAGGGACTAGAAACGATGAAATAGAGAGAAAGTGTGTGTGTGTCTTATGCAAACATATCACGCATGCATCTCCGAGATAGAAAATCGAGGTGAGGAGATACACGGAGATGTCTAGTGTGTGGTTGTTTGCAACGGAGAGAGACCACCCTATAGCACCTGTCCAATAGAGGTCTGGCCAACAAGCACTACTGCAGGATGCTGCTAACGCGACACTACGATCAGAGACCCTTCGAGAAACTGTGTGTGATACAATAATCGCAAACGGTGCTATGTGAAAACCGTCAGAAATGTGTAAAACGTTTGCGATGACGGATGCATCAAACACGGTTCAGGTTTTAGTTGCGTGTGCGATGAAGGGCATATGGTTCAGTGCAATTAACTGTTTGCGATGAGGAGGAACAAAACAAATAGGCAGCCAGATGAAGGCGTGTGCGATACACAGCATACGGTTCACTCGGATGAACTGTTTGTGATTAGGCAACACAAAATAAACGGCCAGCCAGATCAAGGTGTGTGCGATATACGGCATGTGGTTCACTCGGATGAACTGTTTGTGTTGAGACATGAGAATAGAAACGGTTCAACTTAACAAGATGTGTGTGATACGCGGCAAATAGGTCTGTAATCAGAAATGTCGGTGAAGACCGATAATAACACAGACGGCTGCTGCTAATAAGACGTGTGTGTTGTGCGATGGGATTGCATACAAAACAACAACATATATATATACACACACACTTATAAGGACATGCTTGCCTAACCAAATTAAACATCCACTTACATAGGTGGCTACTACAACCATGGCATTTGCACACACCAAAGTAAACTATTACATGCATAATTACATAGGTGGCTACTGCACACATGACATTTCCACACACACCAATAAAGTAAACTATATATTACATGCATGATTAACTAGCATAAATGATCATCTGATCATCATCTACTTCTTGTGACGCTTGCTCTGGTTGTGGCTCGATTCAGGCTCGTCGATTTGGGTAACGAGGCACTTCCTCATGTCAACATTCCGCCTGTGCATCTCGTAGCATGTGTACACGCTCTTGGCCGCAAACCTGAGGTGAGGTTCATCCAGTTGCCGCATCCAGGCCCCATGCCAGGATACGGGACTTGTTCTCTGGGCATCCTGCTTCATCTTTTCGTAGTAGGGGTCGATGATGGCCCAGGCGAGTTCGACCAGGGAGTCCTACTTCCTGCTGCCCAGACCCTATAGTGGTCACGGATTTTGACAAGGTTCTTGCAGGCCAAGCCTGTAACATTGAGCGCTTTTACATCGTCCTTGGTTTCCACCATGGCGAACTTGTAGTCGGTGCTGTTGACAAACCTGTTGAAACGGTCGCAATGCTCTGTGGCCATGCAGTAGTGGTAGATGAGGACATGATGGCGCACGCAGAACTGGGCGACGGCAACCTTCTGATCTATGTCGGGACGACCGACGATGTACTAGAGGTTGATGTCGACCACCTTGTACTTGTCTCGAGCAAGCAACTGCTCAACGCTGTTGATGTAGTCGTCCACCACGGTCGGATCGATGGTGTACACCACCGAGAGATCCGTCTACCTCGCGTGGGTCTCCACTCTATGCTCGCCGAACTCCGTTGGAGCGCCGCTGGACATCCCCTCTCTATGTGTCGTCGTGGGTGTGCTTGTTGTGTTGTGGGGCGCGATCGAAAGGTTGAAGAGACTAAGGTTATAATGGCCGCGGGAATTAAAGGGGAAGCCGGACGACCAGGAATATCGGTAGGCCCTGATGGCAGTTCTCATTTGCAGTGCGTAACTCCATCGTTCCGCATGTAACTGCATCGCATGGCAATGCGCGCGGCGCAACTGCATGCATATGGGGCCCCCGACGTGCCGCTGGCAGAGCGTGCGCGGAGGGACGCGAGCAGAGCGCTCCGCGGTCGCCTCAAGGAAAAACTGTACACAAGCCGAGCGCGCCGACGGACGCGAGCAAAGCACGCCAACGGATGCGACAGAGCGCGCCGCGGTGCCTAACAGCAAGCAGAGCTTGCCGAGGGACACGAGCAGAGGACGGCACATTGATACGTGGCAAATAAGACGAACTATGCGAGCGATGTCGGAGACATCAAGCACGAATCAGATTAGAGTTGCGTGTGCGATATGTGGCAGACAGTTGATCCATCAGAGCTGTTTGTGATGGAATAAGCCGTGTGTGTTGCGTGCAAACGCTTGTTGGTGTATAACCTTAAATTTAACCAAAAAAGTGTTAATGCATGTTACAAAAATTGTATAGCTGGAAACTATGTTCAAATACGACTCCAACGATATAATCTATGGCGACATGCATTCGTATTTTATTAGTTAAATCCTACTTATAAACCAGGACGGGGGTATAGTAGGTAATTAAATCGCAAATGTTTTTTTATTAACTGTATGTGTACGTGTCCTCTCGTCCTCCTCTCGCACGTCTTGTCATCCCGCTACCGCAGACGGCTTACAGCGCAAGCTTGCGGAGCGCGCGGGGGCGTTCTTTTGGCAAAATGGTGGCACCAATGAATCGTCGGTGAGCCCGTTCCCACGCAACCTCGCAGGTTCCCGCGCAAGCTTCCCGCCCGACTCGGTGAAATCCCCCAAAATCCCAATGCTTGCCGGCCTGCTATAAAAACCCTCACGGCCGGCGAGTCCTGCGTCACATTTTCCCCTCCCGCCCTGTAGCTTATCTCGTCTACTTCCCCCACAATCACCAATGGCACCGGTCCGTCGTCATCTCTCAGGCACTCCACCGTCATCAGAGGACAGCTCCAGGTGGGAGGCTACACCGCGGCGGCGGCGCAGTCCCCGACGTAGTGTAGTGCGCGTGGCGTCCCTGTTGAGTGTGCGCGGAACACCCACCACATGCTCCGCTGTCGCTGCCCGTCAGCAGCTGTTGCCAGCCGCTGTTGCCGCCACACCACCATCGAAATCCAGGGCCATCTCCCGCTCTGCCGCTGCGGCCCGAAGGAGGAAGGTGGCCGTCGTGGCCGCCACTATCGGTGTCAAAACCGGCGGATCTCGGGTAGGGGGTCCTGAACTGTGCGTTTAAGGTCGATGGTTGCAGGAGACGGGGGACATGATGTTTACCCAGGTTCGGGCCCTCTCTATGGAGGTAATACCCTACTTCCTGCTTGATTGATCTTGATGAATATGAGTGTTACAAGAGTTGATCTACCACGAGATCGTAATGGCTAAACCCTAGAGGCCTAGCCTGTATGGCTATGGTCACGAGTATATCCTATCCGGACTACGCTCTCCAGTTTATATAGACACCGGAGGGATCTAGGGTTACATAGAGTCGGTTACATAGGAAGGAATCTTCATAGTTGATCGCCAAGCTTGCCTTCCACGCCAAGAAGAGTCCTATCCGGACACGGGTACAGTCTTCGGCCTTCATGTCTTCACAGCCCATCAGTCCGGCCCATGGATAATAGGCCGGACGCCCGAGGACCCCTTAGTCCAGGACTCCCTCAGTAGCCCCTGAACCTGGCTTCAATGACGAGGAGTCCGGCGCGCAGATTGTCTTCGGCATTGCAAGGCGGGTTCCCCTTTTTCCGAAATCCAAGATAGTCTTCGGATGCGACGATAGTATCCGGACCTGCAACATGTTCCACACACAACTGCAGAGAGAATATAATACTTGCACGAGTCCATCCGCTGACAGCTTTTTACATCATGACATTATGTCAGCCCGGTCATAACTTCAGACCGTTTTGTGTTCATCGTTCCACGTTTCGAGACGCGGTTGCCATTGGCACGTCTTGTCAAAGCAGAGATCGTGTCCCTTTATTGTGGGATTATCATCAATGCGGGTATGGGTAACCCAACCGTGCCGTTTATACAGCCCTTGGGAATAGGCGAATTCTAAGGCGAGTGGGGAGGCGCTCAACATTTACTGCCTTTATAAGGGGATAAGGACTCACCCTTCTTCTCCCACGCCTTCTCTCTATCTCCGCCCTTCCAATCTATAGCTCCAGCGCCCAAGTTCTCATCTCCTTTCCACTCGAGCTAGCACTCAACCATGTCCGGATCCGGAGGTCAGGCAAGTGGATGGTCTCCTCCGTCAAGGAAGAGGACATTACTGAGCTTCGGGTGGCCGGATACTTGGCGAAGCAAATCATTCGCCGCCTGCCGGCCGAGGGACAAGTCGTCCCCACGCCGGAGCCCAACGAGAGGGTTGTGTTCCTCACTCATTTCTTCCGCGGACTAGGGTTCCCGCTCCACTCTTTTGTTCGCGGGCTGATGTATTATTACGGGATAGATTTCCACGATCTGTCCCCGAACTCCTTTCTCAACATCTCGGCGTTTATCGTCGTGTGTGAGGCCTTTCTCCGCATCCAACCCCACTTCAGGCTATGGCTCAAAGTCTTCAATGTGAAGCCGGAGGTGGTGGATGGCCAGCACGCGGAGTGCGGGGGAGCCATGGTGAGTAAGCTGTCAAACGTCTCCTGGCCGAAAGGCACTTTCGTGGAGACGGTAAAGGAGTGGCAGAAACAGTGGTTCTACATCACAGAACCCCGCGGCACCACCTGGGCCGCAGCTGCCGAATTCCGCTCTGGTGCTCCCATGCGACTCACCTCCTGGGTCGAGAAGAGTCCGAACTTGTGTTCGCCCAATGAGCTGATAGCACTGCAGACGCGCGTTTAGAGTATGATAGCCAAGAACATCAAGCTTGTCTATGTAATCCAGGTGATGCTAGTTTGCCGGATCCTCCCGTGCCAGCGCATAAGTCGCCCTCTGTGGGAGTTTAATCCGAAGAAGCACCAAACCCTGGAGAGGCTCTTCGAAACTACTCACGAAGGTGCCTGGAAGTTGCTCATTAAGGGCAACGAGAAACTGCCGGCCATGGATTCAGACCGTGGTCACGATTGTAAACACCTCGCCAGCGAGGTATGTTATTTTTGACGTATCCCCAACTTAATTGTTTCGAGGATGATGTCTGAGTTTTATCATTGCTTTTTCAGGATTGGATGGAGAGGGCGAAGCGGATCCAGTGTCCGGCTCCGCTGCCTGAAGAACCAGTCATCCCGCGTCTGGCGAAGATGCTGGTGCCGGTGCCATATAAGGCGTCGGAGAAGAAGGCCAAGAAGAAGGCCAAGGGGGGCAAAAGTGGCCCCCATCGCAAGGGCACTTCGGACGTGTCATCCGAAGATGAGGAAGCCCATTCCTCCGTCCCTGAGGACGACGACGAGGAAGAGGGGGAGGAGGAGGAGAAGAAACCTCCCCCTAAGGAGAAGAAGAGGGGGGCCTCCACGAATCTGGAGGCGGGAACGCCCAAGAAGGGGAAGGGCGCCCCTGCAGTCGACACCGCGTGGGATGTTGACAGCTGTCCGGAGCGACGGCTCCGCACTAAGCCCCGTGCCGCATTGTAAGTACTATGACTCCCGTACATAAGTGTACCCGGCCTCTCCTTTTTATCGTTTTGACGTGGTTAATTGTGCCATTGCAGTCCAGCCCGCGACAGTATCCAGCGATCCTCTTCAGGGGGTTCGTTGGATCTGGCGGAAACGGCCAATATGTCGCCGCCGCCCGCCTACTCCCCTGAGGCCAAGGACGACACTGAAGTGTTGTCCTGGAGGACTGCTCCGAGTCGGGGAGGGGCCCAGGACGTTGTCCAGGAGGCACCGCAAGGCGAGACCTCCACTGCCAGACATATGGGGGAGCAGATCCCCATGGAGGATGGCGAAGAGGGACGTATTCAATTCAGCCCTCAGCCGAATACGATCCCGGGGACCGATACGGCCCCGGAATCTGGCGCGCGCCTTCCTTCGAAGGAGGGGGGTGCGCCAATTCCACCGATGGCCCCTGTCCAGCCAGGGGCACCGGATAACCTGATGGAGGCACTACGAGGCACCTCCATTGTGGACGAGCACCGTGTCCTTATGGGTACGATGATCGAGAAAATTCAGTCCACGAAGAGCGGACTGAACGAGGCCTGCATCAATCTGTTGAAAAGTTTTGAGGTAAGTCACGTAGGAAGAGAACACCCCGTGCTGACAGTAGCCCCTGAGACACTGTTCGGTGTTCGGAAAGAAATGTCGGACAGGGGATTGACCCTTTGTAGGAGACTAACTTGATATATACGAATGAGAAGGCGTCGCTGTTGGCCGCGACCTCGCATGCTGCCGAAGTCTTTGAACTGAAGCAGAGGTTGGAGCGGGCCGAGAACGAGCTCGGCGAGGTGAAGATGAAGCTCCAGAAGAAGCAAGGTGAGTGACGACTTACTGTGTATTCGAAAAGAATAAGTGGTGAGTATTGACCGGAGTGTCATAATGTGTGTAGGGGCGGCGACCGAGGTCGAGGCCCTAAAAATGCCCTAACCGAAGCCGAGGGGAAGGCTGTCCAGCAGCAAGCCGCCCGTAAGAAGCTCAAGGCCCGGGTCGACGAGATCCAGCAGGAGCTCCAGGACGCGGTGAAAAAGTGTGAGGCTTTGGAGCGTGAAGCGTCCGTTCGAGAGACCGTACTTACCAAAGCTCGCCAGAGCGCGGAGGCCGCACAGAATGAGGCCCGGGGCGCTCTCCAGGAGATCCAGGAGGCCAAGAAGATCACAGCGGGTAAGGCATTTAACATGCAAAGCAAGTATGCGGAGAGGAAGTACCTTTTACTAACCCGGATTCGGAGTTGCCCAGGGGCTTTGCGGATCTACCATGCAGCGTGTCCGATGCGGCGGAGTTCTTCCGAGCCAAAGAAGGGAGCTCCATGGAGAAGCTGTTTTGGACGCAGTACGATGTGCCAGAACATCCAGTGCCCTCTACCGATCAGCTGAAATAGCTGGCCGAGCTGCACAGGGTGGCCGAACTGGCTATGAAGGACTTAATAATCCGGCTGTGGCTAGCCGAGGCGATACCCAGTAGTTATTTTGGCCTCGTGAAGCGGGTGATGGAGGCGTGTCCGCGGCTAGACATTGTCAAGCGATCAGTCTGTATCGAGGGTGCCCGCATGGCCTTCGCTCGTTGCAAGATGTGTGGTGGGCGAAGATGGACGCCGTCGAGGTGGCCAGTGGGCCGCCGGAGGGCAAGGAGCACCGCACACCCGAGCGATATTTTGCGGATGTCCTGGAGGGATCTCGTCTTGCAGCCGCGCAGTGCAGGCAGGACCTTATTTTCGAATGAAGACATTCATTTTTTTCCTTTGCTTTATATGATGAAAACAAATCCGGTTTGTAATATAATGTTTGTTATGTTTTGATTGTTTCCTCCTGTGTGGCCGTGCTATATTAAATCTGAGGGTTGTCCAGTCGTCGGCTTCTGCCCTCACGTAGGTAGTACGGAGGTGTTCGGGATGGAATCTAAACAATCTTGATCCAATTATATGGTCCTTGAAGGAGTTGTTTAGCGCAACGAACCAGGCAATCAGACTATGCGGCTTAAACGCCCTCACTTAGCCATAGGAGTTTTATAATAAAACATAGGCGCAGCCCCTGGTATAAAATCAGGGTGCTATCAGCGTCTGATCGGGAAGTACCGATCCTTCGCGAAATGCGGAAAAAATCTCCAACGATTTGTGACCTCCGAACAGCTGACCGGCTCTCGCCGCATCATGACAGTTAGTTTTTGGCTTTCTCTACTGAGGTGCTCATCTGGTCTAGGCCAGGGCACAATCGCAGTAGTTCTCCCTTTACTACCCTAGCCGATATAGCGGAACATAGGGTAGCAAGCACAGGAGCCGGGCAACCCAACTATTGACCAAAGACATGATTCAGAGCCAATGCATATAATGCTAAATTCGGGGTGCCAAACTTATCTATAAGAAGTGTTCAGACTTTGTTGCCATATTATGGGGCGATAGGAAGCCCCTGGCGAATGAAACGTACCAAAGTGTACGGGTGCGAGGATATAAGTAATTAAGAGCAACAGGAAACAGAAAAAGAGGAGAGGTAGTATTCGGGGCCCCTTGATGTGGGCCGTAAGCTGTTTCCATTGTAGTTCGGTTAATGCGTCAAAGCGCATTTATACAAATAATGCGATAAGCAACCGGCTATTTCACATGCCAAAACCAGAGGAGAGCTGCATTTGGGTACTGAAAGACAGGTAGAGTAGTCGTTGAATTGTCCTCTAGGGCTTCCCCTGTATGCCCTTGCTCTGCGCCAATCTGGTGTACTTGTCCTTTGACAGGACCGGTAATCAGGCCATCGGAGGAGGCCTGTATAAAAGATACCTGAAAAAGGAAAAAGAGAAAAAAAGGAAATAGCAAAGATACTAGTGAGTCTGGGATCGGTGTAGCCGAACTGTGGATCACAAGCTAGTTGTGCCTCCGTCATGCCCATGGGATTTTGAGTGCGTAATTATGTACGCGAGGTGCAGATGCGGCTACCTCATCAGGACCGGGACGGAGGCAGAATTGCTAGTCGAGCTCTTGACGAGCCAAACCGTCCTGTTGCAGTGTGGTCCGGACTCTCTTAGTGATGTCCAGGGGCTCGGCAGCCGGATTCCGGTTCTGTTTGAGAAGGACGCTCTGTACCTCTGCTGCTAGGGAGGCTGTGTGCTCCTCTGTTCGGAGGGAGCATTCAGTGTTTCCGTTGACTGTTATGACGCCGCGTGGACCGGGCATCTTGAGCTTGAGATAAGCATAGTGCGGCACTGCGTTGAATCTAGCAAACACAGTTCGTCTGAGCAGTGCGTGGTAGCCGCTGCGGAAGGGGATGATATCGAAGATTAGCTCTTCGCTTCGGAAGTTGTCCGGGGAACCGAAGACCACTTCCAGCGTGATTGAGCCCATGCAATGGGCCTCTACGCCTGGTATGACTCCTTTAAAGGTAGTCTTTGTGGGCTTGATTCGTGAGGGATTAATGCCCATTTTACGCACTGTATCCTGATAGAGCAGGTTGAGGCTGCTACCACCGTCCATTAGGACTCGTGTTAGGTGAAATCCGTCAATGATTGGGTCGAGGACCAGTGCGGCCGAACCGCCATGGCGGATGCTAGTTGGATGATCTCGACGATCGAAGGTGGTCGGGAATGACGACCACTGATTGAATTTCGGGGCGACTGGCTCTATCGCGTAGACGTCCCTGAGTGCTCGCTTGTGCTCCCTTTTGGGGATGTGTGTAGCGTATATCATGTTCACCGTTTTGACTTGAGGGGAAATTTCTTCTGCCCCCCAGTGTTCGGCTGCCGGGGCTCTTCGTCCTCGTCCTCGCTTTGTGATCCCTTTTCCTTGTTCTCGGCATTTAACTTGCCAGCCTATTTAAAAACCCAACAATCCCTGTTGGTATGATTGGCTTGTTTGTCTGGGGTGCCATGTATTTGGCATGGATGGTCGAGTATGCGGTCCAAGCTGGATGGTCCCTCATTGTTCCTTTTGTAGGGCTTCTTCCGCTGGCCGGACTTGGAGCCGCTGAATCCGGTGTGAACTGCCATGTCATCGGTGTTATCGCCATTACTTCGGCATTTGTGTTTATTGCGCCGGAGCTTGCCGGTGCTGTTTTTGGCCTCAGAGGGGCCTACCTCGTTGGCTTTGTTTGTACTATGAGCCAGCCAACTATCCTCACCTACGCAAAAGCGGGTCATGAGTGCCGTGAGGGCTGCCATGGATTTCGGCTTTTCTTGGCCGAGGTGGCGGGCGAGCCATTCGTCGCGGATGCTGTGTTTGAAGGCCGCTAGGGCTTCGGCATCCGGACAGTCAACGATCTGGTTCTTTTTGGTTAGGAACCTAGTCCAGAATTTTCTGGCTGATTCTCCAGGTTGTTGAACTATATGACTTAAGTCATCGGCGTCTGGTGGCCGGACATAAGTGCCTTGGAAGTTGTCAAGAAAAGCTTCTTCCAAGTCCTCCCAGCTGCCGATAGAATTTTCAGGCAGGTTATTTAGCCAGTGTCTAGCTGGCCCTTTTAATTTTAGTGGGAGGTATTTGATGGCGTGGAGGTCGTCTCCTCGGGCCATATGGATGTGGTGAATAAAATCTTCGATCCACACTGCGGGATCGATTGTTCCGTCGTATGATTCAATATTGACGGGCTTGAACCCCTCGGGGAATTCGTGATCCAGTACTTCATCCGTGAAGCAGAGAGGGTGTGCGGCGCCTCTATATCGGGCCGCATCATGGCGCACCTCCGATGAAGTCCGTCTGTGGTTATCGGTCCGGGTGTGACTAGGTTTATCACGTCCGAATAGGTAGCCGTCATCCTGAGTCGGGAAGCGTCCTCGCGATCCGTAGATTGATCTGGTATGTCCTGCTCTACTGTCCAGGTCTTGCCGAAGGTCGTATGTATGGTCCGAGCTGTTCTGTCCCTGTGTTTGAGAGGCGGTGGGGTGGGCTGTTGTTCGGCCTGAGTTGCTGTTTTATCCCGACCGCGAGGTGGTCGGTCCGCCGCACTATCCCGACCACGTGGTGGTCGTTCCGCATTACGCGAGGGAGGTATGGGATCTGGTGCCTCCTCGTCGAACTGAGGTAGCAGTCTACGCTTTGGGTAACTCTTGCCTGGGCGCTTGGGGCCGTGTTCTTCGGCTGCCAGGACATCGGTCCATCTGCCAATGAGTAGGTCTTGATCGGCTTGGAGCTGCTACTGCTTTTTCTTCAGGCTTCTTACAGTAGCTATTAGCTGGCGCTTGAAGCGCTCCTGCTCGAGGGGTGCCTCAGGCACGATGAAATCCTTGCTGCCGTTGCTTTCCTCATCCTTGGAGACTGGACGATAACTATCGTCATCCGGGTCATTGGGCATGGCCTGTTTATCAGGGTTAACTTGCCTGTTGTCTTGTTCCTCATGTTCGGATGTAGCTCCAACAGGATCTTCATAGTTTTCGGCGTCGCCCGGAGTACTATTTTCTCCGGTGCCAGTGTTTCCATCCTTTGAGCGACGAGGCTTAGAACGGCGTTTAGGGCGTCGGCGCTTGGACTGTGTCTCAGAAGGTTTATTCGCAACTGGATCTTCTTTGTCATCGTTGCTAGCTTTTTTAGGAGTGTCAACCATGTACACATCGTACGAAGAGGTGGCCGTCCAATGTCCAGTGAATGGCGGGTCTTGGCCTTGCTCCTTTTCGGCATCGTCGCACATACCGTTGATGTCTTCGAAGCCATAATCAAGCACGTCGGTTAAGTCATCGACAGTGGCTATGAAGTGGGTGGCGGGTGGGAAGCAAAATTCCCCATCATCAGCTTCTAGCTCGAACCGAACATAGTTTGGCTGTGAGTCCAAGGACAAATTCTTTAAAGAGTTTAGCACATCACCCAAAGGTGAGTGCTGGAAGATGTCTGCGGCGCTGAATTCGAAAATCGATAACCGATCAGCCTCGGTGTCCGCAGGCGTACATGGTCCGGAACTTATAGCCGGAGATGAGTCCGGAGTTCCGTTGACGCAAATATTGCAGGGTGTCGAGCCTGTGTGCGGCTCCAACGCCGCAGACTCTGTGTCCTTGGATGGCACGATCTGCTCCGGCTCTAAGGCCGTTGCAGCAACAGGAACCATCTCCTGGATGTGACCCGATGACAGATTTAAGTCATGTTCATCGGAGCGAGGGGGAGCGATCGTCGCGGTCTCTAATCCGTCGAAGATCAAGTCTCCACGGACGTCCGCGACGTAGTTCAAGCTTCCGAATCTGACCAGATGGCTAGGGGCGTAACTATCGATCTGCTCCAGATGGCCAAGTGAGTTGGCCCGCAGTACGAAACCGCCGAACACGAAGATCTGTCCGGGGAGGAAGGTTTCTCCCTGGACAGCGTCACTATGGACGATCGAAGGGGCCATCGAACCTTTCATCGACGGCACAGTGGAACTCTCAATGAAAGCACCAATGTCGGTGTCAAAACCGGCAGATCTCGGGTAGGGGGTCCCGAACTGTGCGTCTAAGGTCGATGGTTGCAGGAGACGGGGGACACGATGTTTACCCAGGTTCAGGCCCTCTCTATGGAGGTAATACCCTACTTCCTGCTTGATTGATCTTGATGAATATGAGTGTTACAAGAGTTGATCTACCACGAGATCGTAATGGCTAAACCCTAGAGGCCTAGCCTGTATGGCTATGGTCACGAGTATATCCTATCCGGACTACGCCCTCCAGTTTATATAGACACTAGAGGGATCTAGGGTTACATAGGAAGGAATCTTCATAGTTGATCGCCAAGCTTTCCTTCCACGCCAAGAAGAGTCCTATCCGGACACGGGTACAGTCTTCGGCCTTCATGTCTTCACAGCCCATCAGTCCGGCCCATGGATAACAGGTCGGACGCCCGAGGACCCCTTAGTCCAGGACTCCCTCAGCCACCCCACTGCCGGCCACCGTGGCCATCACCCGCTCCGCCACCGCGGCCCGAAGGCGGGAGGTGGTGGTCGTGGCCGCCACCCCATCATCGGCCACCGTGGCCGCCAGCCCACCGTCGACCGCCGGGATCATCACCCGCTCCGCCACCGCCGCCCGAAGGAAGGAGGCGGAGGTGGAGGCCCGCACGTGCGCCAGCGACCTTGCACGCTACATCAAGTTCCTGCGGGAGGAGGAGGAGCGCCTCGTCAAGCATGCAAAGAGCCTTACCGCAGCCGTGGCCGCAGCACACGCCGACACAGAGGCGAGGAATCAGGAGATCTACGAGCAGTCCGGCCGCTTCGAGAGGGATCATCTGGAGCGGCAGTGGGCGTTTGAGCTGGCGAGCGTCGCTGAACCTGCAGTAGCGGCAGGCAATTGCATTTGTCCAGCTCGTCGGTAGGCTCCTCCTCCTCCTCTGCCTCTTACTGAGTGCGCTCGACAGAGGAGAGGCTGCCGGAAGTAGCACAAAGCCCCTCCGTGGTAGTAGTAGTATTTAGGGGCTATTTTGTTCAGTTCATCTGACTATAGATGTGTGGTCGAACTGTACAACGTACTTAAAATTAGCTAGTATATATAGTTGAACTAGTTATTTCAGTGCGTGGTTGGCAACAATTGGGGAGAAGTTTGGTTGGTTCAGCTGTCGAGTTGAACTGTTTGTATAAATTAAGAACGATAGCTTAATCTATGAATGAAATCTATGCTTAATTACTGAATTTTAGTTGCAAAAATTACATAGTGATAATGATTTCTAGATGCATATTTTGACAAATCGCAGTGTTACAAGGATTGACAAATGGCAACGTTACCAGATCAAGAAATGTAAATCTTTCCAGTTTGACAAATGGCAACATACCCAATATGACAGATGCAAATCTTACCAAATTGTTTGTACGTGGTTGCACACAGGTCATCCAAAACAATCGTTTGCGTTGAAGGGATGAAGAAATCCCGCGCTGCTCTCACTTTGCATACGGGTGTTCTATCTAAATTGTTTGCGATCAAGAACTGCAGAAATCCTGCTCGGCACATTTTCTCTTGGCTTCCTGGGGAAGCTGTCGGTTTGCATACGGGTGTTCTAACTAAAACGTTTGGGATGAGTGTTTTATATTTAAAAAGCGAATTAAACTGCGGCTTGGGCACCATTGATGGAGAGGATGCGAGCAAGGCGGGTGGCCATGGAAGTCAAAGGGCTCGCTTCCCAGTGAGCCTGCGCAGCATACAGCTCGCACGCTTCCCGGTGAGCCTGCGCACTCGCAGACAGCTTGCACGCCTCTCGGTCAGCCTGCGCACCGGACGGCGCTCGCACGCCTCCCGTTCAGTCAAGGTCAACCAGCTGTCCGCACGGCACCTCCTACATCCATTAAAACCAAGACACGTGGCCTCACGTCAATGGTTAACAGAATTTTGGATTTACTAGAATTTAAAAACCAGGCATCTCAATGTTTTGCCGGCAATCAACGATGCCCTGGTGCTTGAAATTCATTCCCATTTTCTTGCATGGGACCTAAGCATGCACCCAAGGACACATATTTGATTTTTCAACCAATTTATATGCACTGGAGCATGTGCATGTAGTTCAAATTTGAATTATGCACATAAATGCATTAAAAACTCAGTTAATGCATAAAAATGTCCAAACGAACCCCAAAAAATCACAAAAATTCAGACAACACTCCTGTTGTTCTATGTTGACACGAGAAAAAAAATTGAAAGCAATAAGAGGCAATGGATATTGTTTCGTCCCCAAAGGTGGGACGTTCCGTACCGAAAACCATCATGCTTGTTGTGAGAAGCTCCGGTTTGTGAGAAGCATATACCCAAACCTGCCCCAAATGGGACAAAATTTGTACCACGGCATGTTGATGCCGCTCCATGATAGCATGCCAAGTTTCATGAATTTCAGACAATTTTTGGATTTACCAGAATTTAAAAACCAGGCATCTCAATGTTTTGCCGGCAATCAACGGTGCCCTGGTGTTTGAAATTCATTCCCATTTCTTGCATGGGACCTAAGCATGCACCCAAGGACACAGATTTCATTTTTCAACCAATTTATATGCACTGGAGCATGTGCATGTAGTTCAAATTTGAATTATGCACATAAATGCATTGAAAACTCACTTAATGCATAAAAATGTCCAAACGAACCCCGAAAATCACAAAAATTCACACAACACTCCTGTTGTTCTATGTTGACACAAGAACAAAAATTGAAAGCAATAAGGGGCAATGGATATCGTTTCGTCCCAAAGGTGGGACGTTACCCACCGAAAACCATCGTGCTTGTTGTGAGAAGCTCCGGTTTGTGAGAAGCATATACCCAAACCTGCCCCAAATGGGACAAAATTTGTAGCACGACATGTTGATGCCGCTCCATGATAGCATGCCAAGTTTCATGAATTTCAGACGATTTTTGGATTTAATAGAATTTAAAAACCAGTCATCTCAATGTTTTGCCGACAATCAACGGTGTCTGGTGTTTGAAATTCATTCCCATTTCTTGCATGGCACCTAAGCATGCACCCAAGGACACATATTTGATTTTTCAACCAATTTATATGCACTGGAGCATGTGCATGTAGTTCAAATTTGAATTATGCACATAAATGCGTTGAAAACTCACTTAATGCATAAAAATGTCCAAACGAACCCCGAAAAATCAGAAAAATTCACACAACACTCGTGTTGTTCTATGTTGACATGAGAAAAAAAAATTGAAAGCAATAAGAGGCAATGGATATCGTTTCGTCCCCAAAGGTGGGACGTTCCCTACCGAAAACCATCATGCTTGTTGTGAGAAGCTCCGGTTTGTGAGAAGCATATACCCAAACCTGCCCCAAATGGGACAAAATTTGTACCACAGCATGTTGATGCCGCTCCATGATAGCATGCCCAGTTTCATGAATTTCAGATGATTTTTGGATTTACCAGAATTTAAAAACCAGGCATCTCAATGTTTTGCCGGCAATCAACGGTGCCCTGGTGTTTGAAATTCATTCCCATTTCTTGCATGGGACCTAAGCATGCACCCAAGGACACAGATTTGATTTTTCAACCAATTTATATGCACTGGAGCATGTGCATGTAGTTCAAATTTGAATTATGCACATAAATGCATTGAAAACTCACTTAATGCATAAAAATGTCCAAACGAACCCCAAAAATTACAAAAATTCACACAACACTCCTGTTGTTCTATGTTGACACAAGAACAAAAATTGAAATTAATAAGAGGCAATGGATATCGTTTCGTCCCAAAGGTGGGACGTTACCCACCGAAAACCATCATGCTTGTTGTGAGGAGCTCCGGTTTGTGAGAAGCATATACCCAAACCTGCCCCAAATGGGACAAAATTTGTACCACGACATGTTGATGCCGCTCCATGATAGCATGCCAAGTTCCATGAATTTCAGACGATTTTTGGATTTAATAGAATTTAAAAACCAGGCATATCAATGTTTTGTCGACAATCAACGGTGCCTGATGTTTGAAATTCATTCTCATTTGTTGCATGGCACCTAAGCATGCACCCAAAGACACAGATTTGATTTTTCAACCAATTTATATGCACTGGAGCATGTGCATGTAGTTCAAATTTGAATTATGCACATAAATGCGTTGAAAACTCAGTTAATGCATAAAAATGTCCAAACGAACCCCGAAAAATCAGAAAAATTCACACGACACTCGTGTTGTTCTATGTTGACACGAGAAAAAATTGAAAGCAATAAGAGGCAATGGATATCGTTTCGTCCCCAAAGGTGGGACGTTCCCTACCGAAAACCATCATGCTTGTTGTGAGAAGCTCCGGTTTGTGAGAAGCATATACCCAAACCTGCCCCAAATGGGACAAAACTTGTACCACGGCATGTTGATGCCGCTCCATGATAGCATTCCAAGTTTCATGAATTTCAGACGAGTTTTGGATTTACTAGAATTTAAAAACCAGGCATCTCAATGTTTTGGCGGCAATCAACGGTGCCCTGGTGTTTGAAATTCATTCCTATTTCTTGCATGGGACCTAAGTATGCACCCAAGGACACAGATTTGATTCTTCAACCAATTTATATGCACTAGAGCATGTGCATGTAGTTCAATTTTGAATTATGCACATAAATGCGTTGAAAACTCAGTTAATGCATAAAAATGTCCAAACGAACCCCGAAAAATCAAAAAAATTCACACAACACTCGTGTTGTTCTATGTTGACACGAGAAAAAAAATTGAAAGCAATAAGAGGCAATGTATATCGTTTCGTCCCTAAAGGTGGGACGTTCCCTACCAAAAACCATCATGCTTGTTGTGAGGAGCTCTGGTTTGTGAGAAGCATATACCCAAACCTGCCCCAAATGGGACAAAATTTGTACCACGGCATGTTGATGCCGCTCCATGATAGCATGCCAAGTTTCATGAATTTCAGACGTGTTTTGGATTTAATAGAATTTAAAAACCAGGCATCTCAATGTTTTGCCGGCAATCAACGGTGCCCTGGTGTTTGGAATTCATTCCCATTTCTTGCATGGGACCTAAGCATGCAGCCAAGGACACATATTTGATTTTTCAACCAATTTATATGCACTGAAGCATGCGCATGTAGTTCAAATTTGAATTATGCACATAAATGCATTGAAAACTCAGTTAATGCATAAAAATGTCCAAACGAACCCCGAAAAATCACAAAAATTCACACAACACTCGTGTTGTTCTATGTTGACATGAGAAAAAAATTGAAAGCAATAAGAGGCAATGGATATCGTTTCGTCCCCAAAGGTGGGACATTCCCTACCGAAAACCATCATGCTTGTTGTGAGAAGCTCTGGTTTGTGAGAAGCATATACCCAAACCTACCCCAAATGGGACAAAATTTGTACCACGGCATGTTTGATGCCGCTCCATGATAGCATGCCAAGTTTCATGAATTTCAGACGAGTTTTGGATTTACTAGAATTTAAAAACCAGGCATCTCAATGTTTTGCTGACAATCAACGGTGCCATGGTGTTTGAAATTCATTCTCATTTCTTGCATGGGACCTAAGCATGCACCATAGGACACATATTTGATTTTTCAACCAATTTATATGCACTGGAGCATGCGCACGTAGTTCAAATTTGAATTATGCACATAAATGCATTGGAAACTCACTTAATGCATAAAAATGTCCAAACGAACCCTGAATAATTCCAATTCTTTTATGATCACTGCAGATAAAAGGTCTAGCAATTCAAACACTGTCCATGGCCGCTGTGACCCCATTATGTAATTCAAATCAAGACCAAAAATCAAGTAGATCCCACACAGTTTATTATAACCAACCGTGTGAGATGCAGCACAAAATATTTCTGGACCGTGTCTGAATAAGGGACCGTGTCTGATGACACTTTGCGCGCCAGTTTTTTGGCTGAAGCGATTCCAAATTTTCGGCTTCCGCGGAAATATCTACCTCCCCGCCCCCTCCCCCTTACCAAAAGACACATTTCCCCTCTTTCCGCCTTCCTTTCCAAGTTGAAACCTTCACTCCTTGCTTGCAGCGCCGCCTCCTCCTCGCCGGCGACCCTCCTTCACGCTCCTCGGCCTCGCCTATCCAGGCAGGTAATCCACACCCAACCCCCATCCTCCTCCTCCTTCCACATCCCACATGCCCCTACCGCCGGCGCGAGCGCGACACCTTCCACCCAAATCACCGACCCCTCCACCAAATAAGCGCCGGCCTAAGCCATGGTGCATGCAGTATCGCCAGGACCTCAAGGAGCATTTGGCAGCGGAGAAGCAAATCGCGGCCGCACGCGCGGATGAGGTCGCGATGGCTGCCATTCGTGTCGACCCCCAGATCTTGAAGGAGCACCTTGCCATTTGCTAGCTATGCCGGTTAAGCATGCTCGGTTTGCCCGTTGCGTGTGCTGCTCCTGCCTTTCCTTCAAAAATTCTAGTGAATTGTGCTATCTAATTTTACCATGCAATCTGTTGCTCTAGTGTATATGTTGTATATGTCGTGCAGTGTGGTGCTCACTTATTAACTGTTTTGTTAATTAGTTGTCGTCTTCAGTTAACTGTTTGGTTCAATTCTGGAAATGTGATGTTGAGTTCTTCAGGCTGCAATTTTGTATTGTCTTCCACGTGAGAAATAAATCGAATTTATCTTTACAAAATTGTGGGTGCATTCTGTTATTGTATACCATGTGAGGAATAAATTGAATTTGGCTGTAGTAAATACATGAGAAACAAATACAATTGCTACAATTGGCTATAGTTAACTGTTTGGTTAACTGTCTGATCTTCTATTAGGAGTATGTTATATTGTGCAATGTGGTGCTCAGTTAATGTTTGGTTCATTTGTTGTGGTGTTTAGTTAACTGATTGGTTCAATTCTGCAATGCGATGTCCAATTGTCATGGGTAGAATTTTGTATTGTTGTGCATGTGAGGAATAAATCGAATTTGGCTGCACTTAATACATAAGAAACATATACAAGTGCTATATTTCCTAGTTCTTAATCATGCTTGGTTTGGATAAATGGGTTTTCCGTGCAATGTGATTATTTTTCATCAACATATTTTACTGATAGCATGCGAACCCTTACTTAACCTGATGACTAACTACCTTATATGTGTTGCAGGGAAACAATGGGAAGCACCGAGGTTTACAATCGAGGTTAGGACGTGCATGGTCTGTAGTCTAATAGCACATTATTGTGCAATTGCAGGAACCATTCTAATATTTAGGTTTTTAACAGTTTGGTCTTGCACATGTAGGTCCTGCTGTCAGAGGTTTTGACCCACTGTTCGACCCTTTTTGCATATGGGGAAATGAGTTGTCCATGAATATCAGTCAAGTCAAGAAACTCAGAAAGATTGTTAGGATAAAGAAATTAGCGACAAAAAACAACAAGATCTTTGTCTGCACAATGAAGAAGACATCAGTTCACTACAGGATGGTACTAACTATTATACCTAGCCTTTTTTATTCCTTTGCCTCATTTCCAATATAGAGAAGATATTTATGCACATCCTTGTTTTCATGCCTTTCCAAAGCAGTTCATTGATGATTACCTCTCAAACCACCTGTATGGTCAGGAGGCGAGGATGGTATTCATACAACACCCACGGTTCAATATTGAAGTGTTCCTGAAGAGGACGAAGGATGGACGGTCAATCATCCAAAGGCACTGGCCTAAAGTTACAAAGACCTTCAACATCAATGAAGGCTCAATATTCGCCTTTTGCTTCAGCAGTTTTCCAGATGAGATACATCTGTCTATGTGCCGTCTATGATGCTAATTTCGAAAGGTTATAAATGTTGCATGTGAAACTTGGTGCTGGTGTAGTTGTGTAATGGGGTAGCTGAGTGCTGAAGCTATATGATGTTGTACTCTGATGTATTTCAATTATGAAAATGAAATATATTGTGTGCTTAATATGAACTGTCAATTAGATTAATAAATGGATTATGAATAATCGGATAATTAGCCTGCTAATTGGGTTTTGCTATTGCAAACGGTTGTTGAAAAAATACCATGGGCGATGACCTCAGGCAACGCACAAAGTTTCTAGGAATAAACCGTGTTGGATCAATGAACAATCACACACGACTTTCTCTTGAAAACTGTTTGCATTAGGCCACCTTGCGCAAACATTTACCACATGAAAACTGTGTGTGATGGACAACCTTTGCCACACAGTTTCTTCCATGGACCGTGTGTGATATATTCAATAACGCAGGCGATTTATCAGGAAAAATTGTGTGTGATGTACCTATGAATGGAAATGTTTTCCTTGGAGCGACTATGTGGGATGTACATACGAACGAAAACATTTAGCGGGGACTGACTGTGTGGGATGTACTTGCGACCTGAAACAATTTCGCCGTATAATTGTATTTTTTTAGCTCTACTGTTTGTATTTCTGTATTTGAGCGCTCGCCGGTCGCACATGACCTCATTTTGTCGAACGTGTGTGCCAGGAGGGCATATCCCCGACGGTTTCTGGGTCGTGTGGGAAGGACCCCCCTATCGCCCACACTCACTTGGCGACGGTTCCAAATGCCGTCGCAGAAAGGGGTTAAAAACCGTTTGTTTAGGAGCTCGCTGTACTAGTGAAGGGACAAAGGTCGAGAGGGATGTATGGAGAAGATGGACGCATGGGGAGGAAGAGAGGGTGTGTTTGTGATAGAGAGATCCCCTCGAGATCGTGAGGGGACTATATGGGTGGGAGATCAAGGGACAAGGTGTGTGTGCGATAGATAGATGCCCCGAGAGAAATCGAGATACACCAAGTGAGGGAAAGAGGCAATGCGTATGTTTGTGATGGAGATTGAGAAATAGTAATATACATAGGGGGGACTGCGTGTGCCTACAATGGAGTGAGTGTAGCGACCAGACCTCAAACAGTCTAGTCTCTGTGCATCAGTGTCATCCCTGGATCGGTAATGCTGACACGCACAATACTTGAAGGATTTATAACAGAGTAGCAATCACACACTTATTACACCGAATAGTCTCAAGAGAGAACTTATTACAAAAAACATGGCTTAAGGCCATCTAATACGATAACAGCGGAAGGCTTGGAAGATAAAGTGAGTCCATCAACTCCAACGGCATCACTGAGTATAAGACCACGACCTATGGCACCTTACTCGTCGTCTGAAAAGTCTGCAACATGAACGTTGCAGCCCGAAAATGGGTCAGCACATGGAATGTGCTGGCAAAGTAAAACATAGAGAGTAATGAGCAGAATAATGCTAACACTACATGCATATTGGCTGGTGGAAAGCTCTATGGTTACAATTTTGCGAAAAGCCAATTTTTCCCTACAACAAAGGAATAAATTTTATTTAACTATTATGGTGGTTGTTAAACATTGAGAGGGTTCACCCAACTCAATCCCAATTAAGTAAATTTCATTAAACCCAACAAATTTAATTAAGTAACATGATGATGAGATTCACATGATAATCCAAGAACTAGATACTCAAGATGTCCATAACCGGGGACACGGCTAACCATGATTAGATTGTACACTCTGCAGAGGTTTGCGCACTTTTCCCCACAAGACTCGATCTCCTCCGTTGGACTTCTCGCACTTCATGATGTTTGAGAAACGGATGACCGAGACACAGTCTTTCAGAAGCGTTAGCACCTTATGATGGGTAGACAATTACACCTACTTTCCTCTACATCTGCTAGTCTACCACTTTAAGAGTTCACACGACTTAATCAACTATGCTAGAGCCCATAATAGCTTGTGGCTGCACACGGAAGTTTCTAGCATGAATAATCTCATGATCCCTTTGAGCCTGGGTGGCGGTCCATAGGAGAATCACACGGTACCCCGGGATTTCCAAAAAAAAAACAGGCAACACTGGGTTCCCCAGGTGCCTCAATCCACCCAGATGTGTATTTAAGTAGCCACCTTAAGTTAACCATTAATTAACAATCTCACATCTGTCATGTAATCACTCAAACCCAATCCACGTCTACGAGCATAGCATAGCAATATAAGCAAACGTAGAAGTAACTCCCAAGGGTTTGATAATAAAACAGGTAATAGGTACTACCTCATCTACTTCCCAAAACCCATATATTAAACAGTTGCTAACCATGCAATAGTTTGAGGGTTGATCTAATGCAATAAAACTGGGTGGTAAAGAGGTATGATCAAAGTGTTACTTGCCTTGCTGATGATCCGGGAAACCTAGAGACTCGTAGTAGCACGCTGCGCGCTCCGGGTACTCTATCACAAACAAACAATGACATACATAAGCAATCAAGCAAGGGTGCATGGGTAAAACTCAAATAAGAGATCTAACCAGAAAGTTCAACTTAAGAACTCCAGCTGGCAAAAAGAATCAAATCGAACGAAGCAACAAAACTCAAACGGCAAAAGAAAGAAACTCCATTTACTAATCTAGACTTAAGTCAAATTTTACAGTAGCAAAAACTTGTTTGAGTTGGTTAAACAGAAAGAGGGTTTCGAGACGAAACTCTAGGCGCTTGAATCGCCTGATTCCGATAAACGAGCGAAAAGTTATACTAAAACGAAAATCAGATCAGAAATCGCGATCGAAAATAATCGCGAAAAATCCGAGAAAAAGAAAAACTAACGAATAGGCTAACGAACGAACGTTCGCTGTCTGCGGTTAAATGACTGAAACCGTTCGTTAAAACAAACGTACGAACGAACGACCGCAAAATAACTAAACCGAGAAAACCGACGAACTGATCTAAAAAACGGATCTAGGTTTTTTTTAAAGAATAACCGAACGGTATTATGAAAAAACCCGGTGGCGGCTACCTTGAGTCCGGCGAGATCTCTGGCGAGGTGGCGAGGTGGCGGCGGGACGGGCTCGGCGGCGACGGGACGGCGGCGGGGCGGCGGGTCGGCGGGTCGGCGGCGGCGTCGGCGGCAGCGGCGGCGGCTGGCGCCGGCGGCGGGGTCGGGCTAGGGTTAGGGTTTAGGTGGCGGCGGGCTTCGGTGGGCTGGGGGGCTCGGGGCGGCGCTATTTAAGAGGGCCGGCTGGGCGGAGTCCTGGCCGGTTACGGCCCGAGTCGGTTTGACTTTTTTTTAAACAATTCGGACGTGCAGAAAAAGAAAGAAAAGAAATACTAAACGGACTCCAAAAATCCCGAAATAATATTTCCCCGTCCTCTGAAAATAAGCCGGACAAGATGAACATTTATTTGGGCCTAAAATGCAATTTTGAGAAACGCATATTTTTCCTAGGCAAATAAAATCCGAATAAAATCAAATATTTGATTTTAATATTTTTCCTCCAATATTTCATTATTTTTGGAGAAGTCATATTATCCCCTCTCATGTATTTTGATATGAAATATTTTCGGAGAGAAAAATATTTAAAACAAATGATCCTCGTTTCTATATTTGATAAAATTCAAATATGAAAATCGTGAAATCTCCAACTCTCTCCGTGGGTCCTTGAGTTGCTTAGAATTTTGAGGATCGCAAACCGAAATGCAATAAAATATGATATGCATGACGATCTAATGGATAACATTCCAATTTGAAAATTTGGGATGTTACAAACCTACCCCCCTTAAGATGAATCTCGCCTTCGAGATTCGGGTTGGCTAGAAAATAGGTGAGGGTGATCCTTCCGTAGGTCTTCCTCTCGTTCCCAAGTGGCTTCATCTTCAGCATGGTGGCTCCACTGAACTTTGCAAAACTTGATAACCTTGCTGCGGGTGACTCGGCTGGCAAACTCGAGAATCTTGACTGGTTTCTCCTCGTAGGTCAAATCGCTATCCAACTGAATCGCTTCCAGTGGCACTGTATCTCTCAAAGGTATATCAGCTATCTCCGCGTAGTACTTCTTTAACTGAGAAACATGGAACACATCGTGAACTCCTAACAATCCTTCGGGCAATTCCAACTTGTAAGCAACTTCTCCCATACGTTCCAAAACTTTGTATGGTCCCACAAAACGTGGTGCTAACTTTCCCTTAACTCCAAAACGCTTAACTCCTCGAAGTGGGGACACACGAAGATAAACTCTGTCTCCGACTTCATAAACTGTCTCCTTGCGTTTAGAATCCGCATAACTCTTCTGCTTGGACTGGGCTACCTTGAGCCTATCACGAATCAACTTCACCTTCTGTTCAGACTCTTTAATCAAATCTGGTCCAAACAACTGGCGGTCTCCAACTTCATCCCACAACAACGGTGTCCTGCACCTCCTTCCGTACAGAGCTTCGAAAGGGGCCATCTTCAAACTGGATTGATAACTGTTGTTGTAAGAGAACTCTGCATAAGGTAAATTATCATCCCAACTGGATCCATAATCTAGCGCACAAGCTCTCAGCATGTCTTCCAAAATCTGATTGACTCTTTCCGTCTGTCCATCTGTTTGCGGGTGAAAAGCTGTACTGAACTCTAGTCTGGTACCCAAAGTCTCGTGCAACTGATGCCAGAACTTTGAGGTAAACTGGGTTCCTCTATCTGATACAATGGTCCTCGGAACTCCATGCAGACACACGATCCTGGTCATGTATATCTTCGCCAACTTAGCACTGGTATAAGTGGTCTTTACTGGGATGAAATGACCTACCTTCGTCAAACGATCGACTACAACCCATATCGTCATAGCCTGAACAAGTCCTGGGCAATCCCGTGATGAATTCCATGCCTAGCTTATCCCACTTCCATTCGGGTATCGGCAATGGTTGTAGCAATCCTGCTGGCTTCTGATGCTCTGCCTTCACTCTCTGACATACATCACAAACTGCTACATACTCCGCAATATCCTTCTTCATTCCGGTCCACCAGAAACTGTCCTTTAAATCCAGATACATCTTGGTATTTCCTGGGTGAATCGAATATGGTGAATCATGGGCCTCTTGCAGAATAAACTTCCTGATCTCCTGATCATTGGGCACATATACACGGTCCTCAAACCATAAGGTATCGTGCTCATCCTCACGAAATCCCTTAGCTTTTCCTTTACTCATCCTTTCCTTTATCTCGGCAATCTCCTTGTCCGTCTTCTGAGCTTCTCTGTTCTTATCCATCAAGGTAGACTGAATTTCCAAGGCTGCTACATAACCTCTTGGAACTATCTCCAAACGCAGCTCGCAAAGGTCTTCTGCTAACTCCTTGGGTAACTCTCCGGTCATGAGGGTATTTACATGACTCTTGCGCCTCAATGCATCAGCTACTACGTTAGCCTTTCCTGGGTGATAATGCAATCTCATATCATAATCCTTAATGAGCTCCAACCATCTCCTTTGCCTGAGATTCAACTCCTTCTGCGTGAAAATGTACTTCAAACTCTTGTGATCCGTGTACACCTCATAATGGTTTCCGATGAGAAAATGTCTCCATGTCTTCAACGCATGCACTACGGCTGCTAACTCCAAGTCATGTGTAGCATAATTCAACTCATGGGGTTTAAGCTGTCGTGAGGCTTATGAAACAACTCTTCCCTCCTGCATAAGTACGGCTCCAAGTCCTCGACGTGAAGCGTCGCAATGTACTTCATAATCCTTGCGTTGATCTGGCAGAATCAACACTGGCGCTGTAACTAAATGTTTCTTCAACTCCTGAAAACTGGCCTCACATTCCTCAGTCCAATTGAACCTGGTGTCCTTCTTCAACAATTCCGTCATAGGCTTTGCAATCTTTGAGAAATTCTCAATGAATCTCCGGTAGTATCCTGTGAGTCCAAGAAAACTCCGGATCTCTCCAACTGACGTGGGTGACTCCCAATTTGTTACAGTGTTAACCTTGGTGGGATCTACTGCTATTCCTTCCTCGGATATAACATGTCCAAGGAATCCAACTTCCTTTAACCGAAACTCGCACTTGCTGAACTTGGCATATAACTGATGTTCTCTGAGCTTTCCAAGTACCAAACGCAAATGCTCCTTATGCTCTTCTTCATTCTTCGAATAGACCAGAATATCATCAATGAACACTACGACGAACTTATCCAAAACTCCATAAACACTTTGTTCATCATGTTCATAAAATAGGCAGGTGCGTTAGTCAGATCGAATGACATAACGGTGTACTCATATAGCCCATACCTTGTGGTAAAAGCTGTCTTAGGTATATCCTGCTCTCGAATCTTCAACTGGTGGTATCCTGATCGCAAATCATTCTTGGAAAATACTTTAGCTCCTTGTAGTCGGTCAAACAAATTATTGATCATCGGCAGTGGGTACTTGTTCTTGATTGTTACTTCATTCAATCCATGATAATCAACAACCATCCTCAACGATCCATCTTTCTTCTCCACTAGAAGTACTGGTGATCCCCAAGGTGACGAACTTGGGCGAATATATCCTTTATCTAGTAACTCCTTAATCTGCTTCTTAATTTCCTCCAAATCCTTTGCGGGCATTCTGTACGGTCTCTTAGATATTGGCCCTATGCCTGGCAAAAGCTCAATCAAAAACTCTATGTCTCTATCCGGTGGCATGCCTGGCAACTCCTCTGGAAATATGTCAGGGAAATCCTTCACCACTGGTACTTCCTCCTGTACAACTCCTGATAAGGAATTCACTTGAGTCCTCTTCGGCACATGCCGGGATACATACTTAATCCTTCTTCCTTCTGGGGTGGTAAGCAAAATCGTCTTACTGGCGCAATCGATGTTTCCTCCATACATCGATAGCCAATCCATTCCCAAAATCACATCCAAACCTTGGGACTCCAAAACTATTAGGTCTGAGGGGGAAACATGCCTACCTATGGCCAATGGCATCTGAAAACATCCTTGGCTTGCCATATACTCTGCTCCTGGCGAGGTTACTAACATAGGTGTTCTAAGACTTTGGTGGGCAACTTAAACTTAATCACAAATCCCCTTGATATGTATGAATGCGATGCACCAGTATAAAAAAGAACGATTGCAGTAAATGACTTAACCAAAAACTTACCTATTACTACATCAGGATGGGCTTCTACCTCTTCCACATTAACGTGGTTCACTTGTCCTCTGTTGAAAGGGTTCAGCTTCTTCCCCGAGCTTCCGTTGCCATTCCCATTCTTAGCTTCAGGACATTCATTGGTATAATGTCCAGTCTTATGGCATTTGTAGCAAGTGACGTGGCTCAGATCCTTCTTGGCTAGGGTTGATGGGTTGGAACAGTTCTGTCCGTTGCTTCCTCCGTTACCATTCCCATTCTTGTGGCCACTATGGTTGTGCGAACTCCCTCCTCCATGGGTATGCTAAAAATGTCCTCCCAAGTTCGGGGTAAATCGAGGCTTCTGATGAGCTCTAGAATTGTACTTCCCTTGTCCATACTTCCTCTTACGGCTCACAATCTGCTGCTGCTTCCCTTGAATCATGAGAGCTCTGTCTACCAACTCCTGGTAGTTGTTAAAAGTTGCCAACATCAACTGCATGCTCAGCTCATCATTCAGTCCTTCCAGAAACTTCTCCTGCTTAGCTGCATCCGTAGCAACGTCATCTGGGGCATAACGTGCTAACTTCCTGAAATCCTCCATGTATTGGCCAACGGTACGTCCTCCTTGGCGTAAGTTGCGAAACTCACGCTTCTTCATGGCCATAGCTCCTGCTGAAACATGGGCAGTGCGAAAATCTTGCTGAAACTGGTCCCATGTGACAGTGTGAATGGGGTGAGTGGCTGTGTAATTCTCCCACCATGATGCTACCGGTCCATCAAGCTGATGTGCGGCAAAACGCACTCTCTCCGCATCTGTGCATCCTGAAGTGGTCAACTCCCTATCAATCTTGCGAAGCCAATCATCTGCAACAATCGGCTCGGTGCTACTGGAGAACACCGGCGGATTTAGCCTAAGAAAACGGGCTAAGTGGTCAACTGGTGGGGGTGGTGGTGGGTTGTTGTTGTTGTTCCCCTGGTTCTGAACTAGCACTTGCATCAGGGCATTCTGCTGCTGAATCAACTGAGTGATCTCCGGTGGGAAAACAAATCCGGTGTCGCGTCTCGGAGGCATCTGATGGGTTTAGAAAAGATGAGAAAATAGGATAGAATGAGATCTAGAGGGAAAAAACTACCCATATGCACATGAGACAAACACAATCATATCACTCCAATCAATTCAAACAAGGCATACGATCGATCTAACTATCGTTACAAAGTGCTTGGACTATACTATATACATGGTGGAATACTACTACTGATATGGTGGTCGACTAGAAAAATTGATCGGTCGAAGACTCCATGATATCTGCTCCGGCTTCATCCTCCAAATCATCATCACTGGGGTCCGAGTCGGTGTCGTAGATGATGATGTAGTTCTCCGGACAAGTAGAATCGTCGTCTTCTCCTCCTGGCGCAGGGTCTCCCATGAAAACTCCTAGCTTCTTTGTCAGGTCGCCATTCTTCTCTACTAGTGCGACGATTTCCTCCAGATAATCTTCGCGTGTAGCCTTGAGTTCTTCCTCCGGCTCCGTGATCCTTGTCATTGCCTTCTTCAAATCCATCATGCCTGCGCACATCTGGTTCTCCTGGCGACGAATGTGCTGGTTTAACTCCTGAATGAAAGCTGCAATAGATCTATCCTTCCTGGTGCTGATCATCTCCCATTGCTCGTCTCGGCGCCCACAAATCTGATAGATAGTATCCTTGAGATCATTGTGGTAAACTTCTCCAATGCGTCCCATGGTAATGTGAGCTCCCATACTCTTTCCTAGACTCCAGGTTGGTGCATCGAAAGAAAACTCCATGGGCTCAGTGACTGGCGTGAACGTCCTTCCTGGAACTTGAACTTGAGTCATCCAGCGCTCCTCTACTGGTAAAGTGGCGTTGTAGGTCCCGGTGAAGCTTGGTATTCCGATGTTCAGGTACCTAGTAACTTCCTTCAAGTGTCGTCCAAAAGGTGTATCCTCATCCGGTTGCGCGAACTTGTTCCTTGCATCCGCCATCCTAAAAGAGTGGAAGAAAGGAGAGGAGTCAGAAATGAGAAGAGAGTAGTGATCTAGGGCTTTAGCTTAGTGGTCGTGTCCTACAGTCAGCGTGTGCTCTGATACCATCTTTGTAGCGACCAGACCTCAAACAGTCTAGTCTCTGTGCATCAGTGTCATCCCTGGATCGGTAATGCTGACACGCACCATACTTGAAGGATTTATAACAGAGTAGCAATCACACACTTATTACACCGAATAGTCTCAAGAGAGAACTTACTACAAAAAACATGGCTTAAGGCCATCTAATACGATAACAGCGGAAGGCTTGGAAGATAAAGTGAGTCCATCAACTCCAACAGCATCACTGAGTATAAGACCACAACCTATGGCACCTTACTCGTCATCTGAAAAGTCTGCAACATGAACGTTGCAGCCCGAAAATGGGCCAGCACATGGAATATGCTGGCAAAGTAACACATAGAGAGTAATGAGCAGAATAATGCTAACACTACATGCATATTGGCTGGTGGAAAGCTCTATGGTTACAATTTTGCGAAAAGCCAATTTTCCCTACAACAAAGGAATAAATTTTATTTAACTATTATGGTGGTTGTTAAACATTGAGAGGGTTCACCCAACTCAATCCCAATTAAGTAAATTTCATTAAACCCAACAAATTTAATTAAGTAACATGATGATGAGATTCACATGATAATCCAAGAACTAGATACTCAAGATGTCCATAACCGGGGACACGGCTAACCATGATTAGATTGTACACTCTGCAGAGGTTTGCGCACTTTTCCCCATAAGACTCGATCTCCTCCATTGGATTTCTCGCACTTCATGATGTTTGAGAAACGGATGACCGAGACACAGTCTTTCAGAAGCGTTAGCACCTTACGATGGGTAGACAGTTACACCTACTTTCCCCTACATCTGCTAGTCTACCACTGTAAGAGTTCACACGACTTAATCAACTATGCTAGAGCCCATAATAGCTTGTGGCTGCACACGGAAGTTTCTAGCATGAATAAGCTCATGATCCCTTTGAGCCTGGGTGGCGGTCAATAGGATAATCACAAGGTACCCCGGGATTTCCGAAAAAAAAACAGGCAACACTGGGTTCCCGGAGAAGCGAGGCCTTTGCGCATGGGCTTGGGCACGAGCTGTCTTGTGGATTGCCACCAGTCGTTGAGGGACGGTACTTGAGCAGGCGGGGGGCATGGTACCCGGAGCCAACTGAGCACCTCATGCCAGATCTGTCGGGCGAAGGTACAACCAAGGAAGAGGTGGTTCATGGTTTCGGGCGCCTGGTCGCAAAGGGGGTAACGGTCGGGGTGTGGCAAGCCGCGGCGGGCGAGGCGGTCGGCGGTCCAGCAGCGATCCAGGTGAGCTAGCCAGTAGAAGAACCTGACACGCGGCGGCGCCCAGCACTTCCAGGTGAGCTTCCAAGCGTCGTAGGCGATGGAACCGTGGAAAGTGGCGAGATAGGCAGATTTGGCTGAGTAGATGCCGTTCGTGCTCCACTTCCAGGTTAGGCGGTCCGGCTCCCCCGAGAGAGTAGTGTGCTCGATCTTGTGCCATAGCTGTAGGTACTGCCCAATCTCCTGGAGCCCCACGATGCCTCGGATATCTTGCGCCCATCGGTTGGCGAGGAGGCCGCCCGCCATGTTTTGGAGCTTACGGCGGCGCTTGGGGACGCACGCGTAGAGGTGAGGCGCGATCTCGAGAACGGAGCGCCCATCAATCCATCGGTCCTCCCAGAATAAGGCTTGCGCGCCGTTCCCCACTGACATGGTGGTGGAGGCAAAGAAGAACGCGCGATCGTCATCGCTGAACTGCAGGTCCAGCCCGGCCCAGGCCCTGCCTTGGTCTGTGCGGCTGAACCACAGCCACCGCGTGCGGAGCGCGAGGCCCGTGCGCGCTAAATCGCGGACGCCCAGCCCGCCAAGAGCGATCGGCCTAGCGACGCGCTGCCAGTTGACGTGGCAATTGCCGCCGTTAGCTTTCGCACGCCCGGCCCAGAGAAAGCCTCGTTGGATCTTCTCAAGCGCCTTCAGGGTCTTCTTTGGGGGGGGGGGCAAGCACGAGCAGCTGATGGATGGGGATCGCCGCCAGGATCGCCTTGACCAACGCGAGGCGGCCCGCCTAGTTCATGAGGTGCGCCTTCCAGCAAGGTAGCATGCCAGCGGCCTTGTCTACTACGGGTTGAAGCTGGGCAGCAGTGGGTCCCGCAGCGTGAGCGGGATGCCCAAATAGGTGATCGGCATTTCAACCATGGGGCAGCCCAGCAGGTCGAGGGCCGGCGCGGCGTCCTCCGCGTCGCCACGGATCAGGGTGGCGGAGCTCTTCAAGAAGTTGACATGGAGGCCATAGGCGCCCCCAAAGAGCTGCAGGATGCTCCTAACGGCGGATGTGTCACCCAACGTGGGGTGACAGAACAGGACCACATCGTCCGCGTAAAGCGAGACGGATGGGATCGGGCGCCGGGGGTGGAGCTGCTGCAGGATGCGCAGCTCAGTGGCGCGGCGCAGCAGGCGGCCCAGCGTGTCCATAGTGAGGACGAAGAGCTGGGGTGACATGGGGTCGCCTTGTCGTAGTCCTTGGCGGTGCCAAATGGGTGGGCCTGGCTCGCCGTTCATGATCACCTTGGTGCTGGCCGACGAGAGCAAGATCGCGAGCCAGCCCAGGAATCTGGTGCCAAACCCATAGCAGCGTAGGATGTCGAAGAGTAATGGCCAGCTGATCGAGTCGAAGGCGCGAGTTAGGTCCAGCTTGAGCAGAACGCATGGCGCGCCAAGTTGATGTAGCAGGCGCGCGGACTGCCGCACGAGGACGAAGTTGTCATGCAGGCTTCTTCCCGGGATGAACGTGTTTTGGCTGGTGCTGACGAGATCGTTAAGCTTGGGCGCTAGCCGGAGCGAGAGGACCTTGGCAAAGATCTTGGCGACGAGGTGGATGAGGCTTATGGGCCTATAGTCGCCGAGGCCCCTAGCATCCGCGCGCTTCGGGAGCAGCATGAGGAGCGCCTGGTTGAGGCAGCTGAATCCGCACCCTCGCAACTCGTAGAGTTGCTGGAAGACAGCAATGAAATCCTGCCGAACAGCGGGCCAACATGCGCGGAGGAACTCGGCGGTGAAGCCGTCGGGGCCGGGGGCCTTGCGCGCGGGCAGGAGCTTAATGGCGTTACATATCTCCTCGGCGTCGAAGGGAGCCTCGAGGTCGTCCAGGTTGACAGGCGAGATCAGCGCCTCAAGCTCTAGAGCGCACTCACGGGGTGGCGCATAGCCCAGGAGGCCATCGAAGTGCGCATACGCCGCAGCGGCCATGTCGCGGGGGTCCGTGACCACCTGCTCGTCGACCACAAGGCTGTGGATCCTGTTCTTCTGCCATCGATACATGCACTGCCGGTGAAAGAAGGATGTGTTGTGTCCCCGTCCTTGAGCGAGGCGAGGCGAGAGCGCTGCCGGGCAATAGTTCGCTCGAGCAAGGCGAGGCCGAGGTAGGATGCCTTGATTTGCCGGCGCAGCCAGTCCTCATGAGGAGACAAGGCTCTGTAGTCTTGCGCGGTGTCGAACTTGAGGAGGAGCTCCCGGGAGATCGCAAGCTTTAGGCGCACATTACCCACCGTTTTGGCACTCCAACGTGTGAGCCCGGGCGCAGTTGCTTGCATGCGCAACATGAGGCGGCAGAAGGGGTCGGCATCGCTCACAGAATGCCAAGCGGCCTGCACGGTGTCATGAAACCCATCCATGCGCGTCCAGAAGTCCTCGAAGCGGAAGCGGCGATGTGCCGGCGGTATCGGCGAGCAGTCGAGCAGCAAGGGGCTATGGTCGGAGACGACCGAGGCGAGGCACCGGAGGCGACTGCTCATTGGACCATGTGTAGCGGCGAGCGTTGAGGTAAACCTCCTTGAGCGCCAAGTCGTTGATGGTGCGCCGGAAGCGGCCCATCATGCGTCGGTTGACGTTCCGGTTGTTCTTATCTTCGTCGCGATATATGAGGTTGAAATCCCCACAAATCATCCAAGGCCCTGCGCAGTCCATGCATGTGTCGCGGAGCTCCTGCAGAAAGGCGATCTTGGCCTCGTCCGGCTGCGGTCCGTAGACCACGGTGATCCACCATGGAGTGCGAGCGCCGGGGGGGGTGGAAACGCGGGCGGTCAAGGTGTTGGCGGTGAATAGGGGGTCAGAGATGATGATCTCCCTACTCTTCCAGGCCAAAAGGATGCCGCAATGGGTTCCTTGCGTGGGCAGGTACACGTAGTCATCAAACTCCGAGCCGAGGGCTTCGAGGACAGTCGACGAGCATATCAAAGCCATCTTAGTTTCTTGCAAACAGACGAGGGATGCATTGGCAGTTACAACAAGCGACCAGACAGCAGTATGACGTGCACGCGCATTGAGGCCGCGCACGTTCCATATCAACACTCTAGGGTTGGCTCCATGGGGATGAGGTCGACAAGGGGGGTGGGGGCGAAGCTAGGCCTCGATCGGTCTGCCCGCGATCACCGTGGTGATAGGAGCGACGGCAGGATCCGCGGGGAGCTCGCGATCCACCAGAGCGGCGATGGCCGATAAGACACACAGGGGGATGGGCGCGGCAAAGAGGTCGTCGTACGCCTTCATCTCCGCGGCTGTGATCTTCTGGTTGACCCCAATGACCCCAAGGGTGCGCAAGATGTGGACTTGGGCACGTCGCTCGGCCGTGGGAGGGGCGGCGGACTTGCGGGCTGCGGTCGCGGCCTAGCGCCCGCGGCGTGGGGAGAAGTTGGGGGGGGGCATCTCCTCGGTCGCTTGACAGGGATCGGAAGAGCTGCGTCGATCTGTTTGGTGGCCGCCGCAAGGAAGTTGCCAAGGGTCCACGTCATAGGAGCGGCCGCGCGGGGACGGGACCGGCGCATCGTAATGGGAGGCGAGGCGAAGCGCGTGGCCGGGCTGGGGGTGGCGGGGCACGCCGCATGGGCGGCGCCATCCATGAGCGCACCATGTTGGGCCTCCAGCCCCATCTCGACATGTGGGTCCTCATGCTGGGCTTCATGCGGGGCCGTGGGGGGTTGGGTCGTGAGGGGGGCCGAAGGAGCATCCTTGCGCAGCACGCCAGCACCGGTGGGATCCCCAGGACAGGCCCGGTCACGGGTGGCATGCTGGGTGGGCTCCAGCGGTGGGGATCTCTCCGTGGACCGGTCAGCTGGTGACGCGGGGCGGCCAGGAGGGGGCGGAGGTGGGGCTCCGCTTTGCCCCGACAGCGGATCAGGCATGGGGACCGAGGCCAGGGAGTCCGGGACCTCGCTATCGATCGACAGGCGGTCTGTGGAGCCATCCCGATCCCCATGCACGCTGGGATTGGCCACTCCTGGTGCAGCCGCGGCATGGGCGAGGTCATCCATGCAGTGCGGTGGAGCCGGCCTGGCTGGTGCTGCAATGTCGGGGCGCGCAGCCGGGGAGCCAGAGCCAGCAGGCGTCGTGACACGCGTGTCGGGGCACGCGGGAGGGCCACTCGGAGGGGAAGTCGTAGGGGGTGCAGTTCTGGCAGTACTGGACGCTCCTGTCGCCTTCTGACTCCTTCCGCCCTGCTTTCCCCTTTTGAAAAGCGACGAGGCCGGCTTTGCCCGTTGGCAGGGGGCCAGGGGTCCATGGTACGGCTCGCAGGGCCCATCGGCACTGGCGCCGCGGTGGCCGTGCGGGGTCGGGGGGCGGTCCAGCCATCGTCGACGGCGACACCATCAGCCCGGCGGCGGGGCACGGGGGCGCGCCAGCCAGTGGAGTCCATGGCCATGCCATCGGCACGGCCGTCGTGGTCGCCGGAGGTCCGACGTCTCTTGTGGCAGCGGCTCGCATCATGCCCGCGTCCAGCGTCCCCATCGCGCTCACCAGGAGCGTCGTCGCTCGGGCCGTGGTCACGGCGGGTAAGGGGCGCGGCAGCTTGGCTGGCCGGAGCGTTGACGATCGTGATAGACACGGGGTAGATGAGGGTGCGGATGGAGGGCGGGCCGCAGTCGCGGGCGGTGACAAGCTCCACGATCTCGAGGATGGCCGCCCGGCGGATGGAGGCCGGGTCGCGGGTGCGCGCCGTCAACCGGAAGGTGGCGAGGTCGGCGCGGGAGCGCGTGCTCGGGTGGAGCCGCTCAATCCAGCAGCTACTGCCGAGGAGGTGTTCCGCCGTGGACAGGTGCCAAGCCTGCGTAGGGATGCCGCGGAGCTCCAGCTGGACACTGAGGTCAAGGGAGTCATACGACGGCATGTGCGAGCTTGCTCTAGGGGCGGATCGACAGGGTGAAGCCGGGCCCATTAATGAAGTGGTCGCCGGCGAGGCGGTCCATGAGGTCGCGGGTGGAGAGGATGACGAGGAAATCCTCGGGGTGGTGCGCGTGAATGGTGAAGTCGCCGGGCTGGGGGCGGAGGGAGGAGTACAGAACCTCCTCGACATCACCAGGGGCGACCACTGGCCCGGCGCCGGTGATGGAAACGACCATCCCGCGGCACAGAACCACCTCGGCCTCCTCCATCTCCACAGAACGCGACAGGATGACGCGCACTGGGTCGACAGGCGAGGCGGTGGGCGCGGGCGGGGTCGGCAAGTCGGCGCGGCACCTCCGGCGCCGGCACGGAGGAGGCAGCCACGACAGCGAGGGCAGCGCGCAGAACGCCCTTGTGGTACTTCTTGCAGTCACGTGAGCCATGGCCGGGGTAGAGGCAGCGACGGCAACGGATGTCGTTGGTGCAGTCGCGCACAGGGTGGCCCGGGTCGAGGCAGCGAAAACAGAGGCCGGCAGACGCCTCCGGGGACGGGCTGCGGCGGACCTGCGGCGGACCAGCGGCTGGGCGCATGGGGCAGCGGCATGGTGCGCGCCACGGCGTCGATTCCGGCGGTGCGGGAGCTGGAAGCCGTCCGCATCCACCACCGGGGCGCCATTGGCGCGGTGGACCTCGGAACGAGGCCCCAGGCGGGACGCGGTGGGGGCGCGCCGGGGGGGCGCGGCCAGTCCACGCGTCGCCAGCGCCATGGCCGCAGCAGGGGGCGGAGGGGTCCGGTCCACGTCACTGTAGGTCCTCGTCGAGGATTCTCCGTCGGAGTCCATCCAACGTCGCGGGCTAGAGCCAAGATCGAGGTCGCCGGAGCTGCCGCTTGCGGGCGCCATGGCAGGGGAGGGGAGGGGAGGTGAGGAAGGGGGGCTACCTGGGTGCTCGCCGGCGGCGGGGTTGGTGGGGGGTGCTGCGCTAGGCTAGGGGGAGCACGGGAGCGGAGCGGAGTGGAGCCATCATGGAGGCTATCAGCGAGACCTATACATGGAGTGTGCATGCGAACTAGAAAGACTGAGAGAGAGAGAGGGAGGGACTGACAAGGTTTGTGTTTGTATGCGTGTGATAGAAACAAAGATTGTCGGCTAGAGAGAGAACAAGAGTCCGAGAGAGGGGGAGGTCGCATTTATGCATCGAAGACTGATACAAAACATGTTTCGATATAAATTTGCATTCAAATATTCGAATTGGAGAACATCGTGTTTGCAATCCACACATGAACGAAGATATGCGTATCACACAAGTTCATTAATTTGACTTTTAGCATGTTCATGGAGTACTATAATACAACATGCTACTCAATTGAGGTGTTCAATTTTGGATTTAGTCCACAATTTTGACCGGTGAAGGAACTATTTTATTGAATTGAGATATTTCATTTTGGGTTTGATTCCCGTTTTTTAGTGGGTAAACTTTTTGTGAAATAGTAAATCATTAGCAACGAGCATGTAAAAGCACATTAGTCCCGAGCATCATCTCACCATCTAAAAAAGAAGTGACAAACTAATAAAATTGATTCAAATCGACTTGGTAAGGTACACGTGGATGCTCGTTCCCCCGAAATTTGAACGAACCGCTAAATACCCTCTACTCGCTGGAATTTGCCCGAGCAAATAAATGGGAGATGCGAAATTACCAGCCTATGTGCGACATGCATCAACTGGCCCGTTGTACATCGAGGGTAGGGTTGTAACTTCATCCAAGTGCACCCCCTCCTCGGCCAAAATGGCAGGTGCTGAATAATTCATAAAGCATGGGTGGAAAACACCCTCTCCTCAGCCGAAATCGCTCGTGCCCACTTTTTCAAAACACGCACTCCTCGCTCGAAATTGCTCATGCCCACTATCGGTGTCAAAACCGGCGGATCTCGGGTAGGGGGTCCCGAACTGTGCGTCTAAGGTCGATGGTAACAGGAGATAGGGGACACGATATTACCCAGGTTCGGGCCCTCTCTATGGAGGTAATACCCTACTTCCTGCTTGATTGATCTTGATGAATATGAGTATTATAGGAGTTGATCTACCACGAGATCGTAATGGCTAAAACCCTAGAAGTCTAGCTGGTATGGTTATCCTCATCCTTACGGACTAAGCCCTCCAGTTTATATAGACACCAGGGGACTAGGGTTGTACAAAGTCGGTTACAGAGAAAGGAATCTTCATATCTGGACGCCCAGCTTGCCTTCCACACCAAGGAGAGTCCCATTCGGACACGGGAGAGAGTCTTTGGTCTTTGTATCTTCAGAGCCCATCAGTCCGGCCCATGCTACATAGTCCGGACGCTCGAGGACCCCTTAATCCAGGACTCCCTTAGTAGCCCCTGAACCAGGCTTCAATGACGAGGTGTCCGGCGTGCTGATTGTCTTCAGCATTGCAAGGCGGGTTCCTTCTCCGAATACTCCAAAACAGTCTTTGAACACAACGAACATGTCCGGTTCTGCAAAATAGGTACCACACACAACCGCAGAGAGTATAATATTTCACAAGTCCAATCTGCTGACAACTTTTTGCAGCGTGACATCATGTCACCACCCGGTTATTATTTTGAACCATTTTTTGGCCCATCGCTCCACGTTTCGAGACGCGGTTTTATTGGCATGTCTTGTCGAAGTAGAGATCGTGTCCCCTTATTGCGGGATTCTCATCAATACGGGCGTGGGTAACTCAACCGTTCCATTGGCATGATTCCTTAGGAATAGGCAGGTTTCAAGGCTTAGGAGGAGGCGTTCGATATCCATCGCCTTTATAAAGGGGTTAAGACCCGTCTTGCTCCTTCACGCAACCCTTTCCTCAACCTCTCCAACCTTGAGTTCCAGCACCCAAGGTTCAATTTAATTGCTTCAAGCTTCCCAGTTATGCCCGGACCCAGCGCTCAAGGCCAGTGGGTGGCTTCCTCTGTCACAGAGGAGGATATCGCGAAGCTCCGGGCGGCCAGATACCTGACCGCGGAAATCCCCCACAGACTTCCTGCTCAAGGGCAGGTTATTCCTACTCCCAGATCTAGCGAGAGGGTAGTATTCATCTCCCACTTCCTCCGAGGGCTAGGGTTCGCTCTTCACCCCTTTGTTCGAGGGCTCATGTTATATTACGGGCTAGATTTTCACGATCTACCTCCGGACTCCTTTCTTCACATATCGGCGTTCATTATCATGTGCGAGGCCTTCCTCCGTATTCCCCCACACTTTGGCTTGTGGCTCAAGACCTTTAATGTGAAGCCGAATGTAGTTGATGGGAAACATGCGGAGTGCGGTGGTGCTACAGTGAGCAAACTCACCAACGCTCCTTGGCTAAAAGGATCTTTCACAGAATCTTCCAACTTATGGCAGCGGGAGTGGTTTTACATCACTGAACCCCGTGGTACCAAGTGGGCAGCCACACCTGCGTTCCGATCTGGCCCTCCAATTCAGCTCACATCATGGATCAATAAGGGATTGGACTGGGGATCAATCGACGAAGTGCAGACTCTACAGAGCCGCATCCGAAGTCTCCTTGAGAAGGACACCGATCTCATCGACGTGATTCAAGTAATGTTAGTCCGCCGGGTCCTCCCGTGCCAGTGGCGGCCCCTCTGTATCTGGGAGTTTAATCCGGAAGGATCACGAGCCCTTCAGCACTTCTTCGGCGCGACACACAGAGGAATGTGGAAGTTATTCTTCGGGACACGAAAACAGTGGCCGGACACCACCGAGGACATCGGCCTCGACTGCAACCATCCGGATAACTCGGTAAGCACTTAACTCCTGAATACAGCTTAGTTAAATATCCCGCGATAAGATACTGAGGAAACCATCTTCTCCCAGGGCTGGATAAAGAAGGCGGAGCAAATTAGGTGTTCGACCCCTCTTCCCGAGGACTCGGCTAGTCCTGTGCTAACAAGGATGCTGGTCCCGGCACCATACCAGGTGCCTGTGAAAGAGGACAATGAGGAGAGCATGAAGGCCAAAGGTAGCCTCCATTCTGAAGGTACACCAAACACTGTGTCCAGGGAGATTAAGGCTCCCTCTTCCGAAGACAAAAGAGAAGGAGAAGCTGACATCCTTTCTCCCCATGGTAAGAAAAGGGCCGCCTCCGAAAGTTGGGAGGTAAAGGCTCCTAAGCGAGGTAAGACGCCCCTGTCAGGCGGTTCGGGCTCGGAAGGCGACGTTGTCGCACAATTCCTCCGCAAGGACAAGCCTTTAGCTAAATCGTAAGTGAACAAGGGTGTTTTAAACATATCCCGTTCCTTTTCCTGTTACAAGGGTAACATCTGGAATATATGTTTTGCAGTCCGGCACACAGTCTTCCTCAACAATCCTCTTCCTCGGGGGATCTTCTTCCGGAGATGATGGAAAGCGAGACGCCTCCACAGGCTTCCTCTCCCAATAGGGCGGATGTCTTCGAGGTGTCGTCGCGGAGGATCTCTCCCGATCAACAGAGGATAATGAAGACAATGCCCCACGGTGAAACTTCGGCCGCCCAGGGTCCGGGGTGTGCGGTCCCTAAGGGGACCAACAGTAAAGGCCCCGGACTATCCGGTTTACACCCGGAGATGACTCTAAGGTCGAGCAAACATATCTTTTCAAAGGGAGTCCGTACTCCCACAGCTGCTTCCAGGAATCCGGAGGCGCCGGATACACTAATGGACATGTTGCGATATTCGTCCGTCTCAGAGGAACATCGTACCTTGATGGGTACGGTGGTTGAGAGGATTCTGTCCACGAAAAGCGGATTGAATGAAGCCTTCATGGGCCTGCTAAGAGGCTTCAAGGTACGCAATGTTTTCCGATTGTGCTCCATACGCAAAATGCACCCGTGTATAGATAGTAGCCCCTGAGACTCTGGTTGGCGTCCAAAGGGAGGCAATTAGAGGATCAAAAAAGATAGGCCCAGGAAATAATCTAATTAATTGAAACACAGGCTGTTGCCTCCATGAACGATTGCGCACGCTACAGAGGTTGCAGGTCTGAAGCAAAAACTTTATGTGGCGGATGGCAACATCACGCTTATTAACAGGTGGCTCGACGAGGCGCAAGGTATGTTTTGGGGCGGTCAGTGTATGTATGTATAATAACATAAGCACGAAGCTAGAATTATATACTGAGACATGCGTAACTGCAGATAGTGCTACCGCGGTGGAGACCCTTCGGGCTGAACTGCCCGAGCCAAGGAGCAAGCCCGGATGAGTAATGTGGTTGCCAAGAAGGCAGCTGATGAGTTAAAAGCCGAACAGGCTGCTCAGCGCCAGTGTGAGGAGAGAATGTCAGCTATGGCGCGCGAGCTAAAGGAAGCCACTGTCCGGTGCGAATTCCTCGAGAGGGATAACAAAGCCAAAGCGGCCGATCTCGACAAGGCCTTACAAGAGGCGAGAGAAGCACGATCCGAGTCTAGAGCGGCTCGGGAGGAGATCCGGCAAGCTGGGGAGATAGCGGCCGGTAAGCCTTTCTTATTACAGACTAAATTCGGCGATCCAAAGTATTCCCCACTTAATCAAATGTGGATCTCTCCAGACGCATTCTTGGACTTGCCGAAGAGCGCCTCTGATGCGGTGCAATTTTATGAAGCGCAAGAAGGGTATGCAACGGGGAAGCTTTTCTAGTCACAATTCGGCACGCCAAAGCGCCCGCTGTTGCTGAATGAACAGATGGCCTAGTGGGCCGAGCTCCACGAGATATCCGGTTCTGCCATGAAGGACATCGTGGTCCGGCTGTGGCCGACTGAGCCAATTCCGAATAGCTATCTCAGTTTGGTGCAGCGACTAGTGGATGTGATGCCGCATATCGACGCCGTAAAGCGATCAGCGTGCATTGAAGGTGCACGGATGGCCTTTGATCGTGTCAAGACATACTGGGCGATATGAAGGCCACCGATATTGCAGTGAAGAGTCCACCCGGCGGCAAGGACAAACACACGCCGGAGCATTATTTTGAAGATGTCCTAGAGGGCGCCCGCTTAATAGAGGTTCAGTGCTCAAAGGATATGGTCTTTGAGTGAATGTGACGAAATTGTAAAAACAATATTTTAATATTTTAAGGCTATGCCTAAAAGTTTTGGCTCCTCCTGTGTGGCCGTTTTTGTATAATCTGAAAGTTTCCCAGTCGTTGGCTTCAGCCCCCTCGCATGAAATACGGGGGGCGTTCGGAAAAGCACTTGATCACTCTTGACCGAACGTCTTGGTCCGTGAAGGAGGTGTCAATGCGGCGAACTAGGCAATCGTACTATAGGGCTTTAACACTTTCACTTAGCCATAGGAGTTTGACGGTGGGTCTACGATATAGCCCCTGGTATGTACGCAGTTATCCGAATACGGTGCGTTACCTAGGTGACCTGAAGAATGGTCCTTCGTGTAATAAGGAAGGAATCACGAAAGATTTTGATAAGTCATTGAGTGGTTGACCAGCGCTCGCTGCATCATGACAGTCAGTTTTCGGCTTTTTCTACTAAGGTGCTCATCCAGATAAACCAGGACACAATCGTAGTAGTTCTCCCTTTACTACCCTAGCCGATAGAGCGGAACGTAAGGTAGTAAGCACAGGAGCCGGGCAACCCAACTATTGACCAAAGACATGATTCGGAGCTGATGCATATAAGGCCAAACACATGATGCCGAAGTGTGCTATAAAGCTGTTCGGACGTGCTGGCAATTCTTTTGTTCCCATATTGAGCCCCTGGCAATTTATGCCGAGGTGCGTGTGTGAAACAACCGAAGAAGCAAAGTTCAGTTCTTTAGAAAAAACGAATACTGAATATGGATTATGTTCACTAGAGCCTGATTGATATGTCAATTGCCAATTTACAGATAAGAACGCCACAACTCAGGCTATTTGACATGCCGGTGGTCGAAGGCTGAGGGAGAAGGCACCTTACAGGCTCGAAATATACAGTGCGGTCTACGAAAAATTATTTGGACCTCCTGTCGCACGTCTGCGCCGCCTTGCCCCGATGAAAGGACTCCTTAACGGGAATAGCCTTTGGGTAAGTGTACGAAGCCGAACTCCGAAAGAGTCCGTGAGATGACCAGTCTTTGAGCCACCTGTAGTAAAAGATAAAAAATAGTTAGAAAAGAAAAGGAGGCTATGGGAGTGCTTGTAGGCCTGTCCGTATTGTTCCTCCGCCGATGACCAGGTTATTTTAAGTACATAATTATATTCGCACGGTACAAACTTCGCGGGTATATGAGGCGAATGACGGAGGCCGAACTGCTAATCCAGCTCTGAAATTAATCGGTCCCATTTAATAGAGACCGGCGGCTTAATGGCCGATGAGATATGCGGTTTGATGAGGCCGCTTTGTACTTCAGCTGTAGTAGCCGTAGTGTGACCCTCTGTACGGAGGGAGTGTTCCACGTTTCCATTTATTGGCGTGGATCGGGCATCTTAAGTTTTGCGCGGGCATAGAGTGGGACCGCATTAAAACTAGCGAAAGCGGTACACCCCAGAAGTGCATGGTAGCTACTGCGGATCGGGACAATATCAAAGGTCAAGCCTTCGCTTCGGAAGTTGTTCGGCGAACCAAAAATGACTTCCAATGTGATGGAGCCCGTGCAGTGAGCTTCTACGCCGGGTACTGCTCCCTTGAGGGTAGTTGTGGTGGGCTTGATTCTTGAAGGATTGATGCCCATTTTGCAGACAGTGTCTTGGTAGAGTAGATTAAGGCTACTGCCGCTGTCCATAAGGACTTTCGTGAGATGGAACCCATCGATAATTGGATCGATGATCAGAGCTGCCGAACCTTCAGGACGGATATGGCTAAATTTTGGGGGGACCGGCTCTATGGCGTATGCGTCCCGTAGTACGTGCCTGCGCGCCCCTATAGGGGTGTGCGTCACGTATACCATGTTTACGGTTTTCACTTCGCGGGGAAATTGTTTCTGACCCCCGGTATTCGGCTGGCGAGTCTCTTCGTCATCGCTGTCACTAGGCGGCCCCTTCCCCTTGTGTTCGGCACTAAGCTTGCCGGCTTGTTTGAAGACCCAACAGCTTTTGTTGGTGTGAGTAGCTGGTGTATCGGGGGTGCCATGAATCTGGCAGGGCCGATCCAGTATCTTGTCTAGATTGGATGGTCCGTCTCTATTTGCCATGAATGGCTTTTTCCGTTGACTGGGTTGGGAGGCGCTGAATCTGGCGTTGACCGCCGTGTCTTGCGTTCTTTCATTGCGACGCTTGTGTTTATTGCGTCGTGGCTTGCCATTGCCGTCTCGGACTTCGGAAGTGCCTGGATCGCTGGCACTGTTGCTTCTACGAGCGAGCCAGCTGTCTTCTCCCGCACAAAAGCGGGTCATTAGAGCGGTAAGGGCTGCCATGGATTTTGGTTTTTCTTGACCGAGGTGGCGGGCGAGCCACTCATCCCAGACGCTGTGTTTGAAGGCCGCGAGGGCTTCGGCGTCCGGACAATCGACAATTTGGTTCTTTTTAATTAAGAACCTAGTTCAGAGCTTCCTGACTGACTCTCCAGGCTGCTGGATGATGTGACTTAAGTCATCGACATCTGGTGGCCGGACATATGTACCTTGGAAGTTATCATGAAAGGCGTCTTCCAGGTCTTCCCAGCTGCCAACGGAGTTCTCTGGAAGGCTGTTTAGCCAGTGCCACGCTGGTCCCTTTAGTTTTAGTGGGAGGTATTTGATGGCATGGAGATCATCACCGCGGGCCATGTGGATATGGAGAAGAAAGTCTTCAATCCATACCACAGGATCTGTTGTTCCATCGTATGGTTCGATATTCGTGGGTTTAAACCCTTCTGGGAATTCGTGCTCCATTACCTTGTCAGTGAAGCAAAGTGGGTGTGCGGCGCCTCTATATCGGGCCACGTCGCGACGTAGCTCGGATGGAGTCCGTCTGCGGTTCTCGGCCCGGGCGTGATTATGATTGTTTCGTCCAGCTAGGTAGCCGTTGTCGCGTGTCGGGGCACGCCCCCGTGATCCATAGATCGATCTGTTCTGTCCTTCTCTACTATCCAAGTTCTGCCGCAGGTCATATGTATGTCCCCGAGCTGTTTTACCTCTGCCTTTTCGGTGAGGTAGGACGGGCTAGTGTTCGGCTTGAGGTGTCGCTTTATCCCGGCCACGTGGTGGTCGGTCGGCCGCATTACGCGCTGATGGTACGGGCTCCAAGGCCTCATCATCGAATTGGGGTAACAATTTGCGCTTCGAGTAACTTTTAGTTGGGCGATCGAGGCCATATTCCTCGGCTGCCAGGACATTAGTCCATCTGCCATTGAGCAAGTCTTGATCAGCTTGAAGCTGCTGCTGCTTCTTTTTCAGGCTCCTCGCAGTGGCTATTAGCCAGCGCTTAAAGCGCTCCTGCTCGAGAGGTTCCTCAGGCACGATGAAATCCTCGTTGTCAAGGCTCACCTCATCCTCGGAGAGTGGAAGATAATTACTGTCCTCCGAGTCTTTATTTACGGCCTGTTCATCAGGGCTGACTTGCCCGTCCTGCCGTTCGTCCTGTTCGGTGGTTGGTTCAACGGGGTATTCCTTGTCTTCGGCGTCGTCCGGAGTATTGTTTTCTCTCGTGCCGGTATCGCTATCTTTTCCACAGCATGAGTTAGAGTAGCGCCGCTGACATCGTTGTTTTGGCTGTATCTCAGGAGGTTTATCCTCGACTGGATCCTTGTTATCGCCATTGTTCTCTTTAGGTGTATCCATCATGTACACGTCATACGAAGAAGTGGCCGTCCAGCGCCCGGTAAACGACGGGTTTTGGCCCTGCTCCTCTTCGGCATCGTTGTCCATACCGTCAATGTCTTCGGAGTCGTAATCGAGCATGTCGGTTAAGTCTTCGACAGTGGCTATGAAGTGGGCGGTGGGTGGGAAGCGAAATTCTCCGTCATCAGCCTCCAGTTCAAACCGGATATAATTCGGTTGTGAGTACCCCGCTAAGGAGAGTGTTTTTAATGAGTTTAGCACGTCGCCTAAAGGCGAGTGCCGGAAGATGTCCGCAGAGCTGAATTCGACGATCGATGCCTGATCAAGCTCGACGTACGCGGACGCACATGGTTTGGAACCTGTAGCCGGAAACGAGTCCGAGGTTCCAGTGACACAGATTCTACCCGAGGCAGGGTCTGTGTGCGGCTCCGACGCCACTGAGTCTGCGGCTTCCGTGGCGGGGTTGAGCTTCCCATCCTCGGATGGCGCGATCTGCTCCGGATCTAGGGCCAGAGCAGTTATAGGCACTATCTCCTGGGTATGATCCGATGACAGATTTAAGTCATGTTCATCGCGGTGAAAGGGAGTGGCTGCCGTGGTCTCAAATCCGTCGAAGATCAAGTCTCCGCGGATATCAGTGACGTAGTTCAAGCTTCCAAATCTGACCTGATGGCCAGGGGCGTAGCTGTCGATCTGCTCTAGCTGGCCAAGCGAGTTGGCCCGCAGTGCGAAGCCGCCGAATACGAAGATATGTCCGGGGAGGAAGACCTACCCCTGGACAGCATTGCTGTAGATGATTGAAGGAGCCATCGAACCTTTTGGTGATGACGCAGCGGAACTCTCAATGAAAGCACCAATGTCGGTGTCAAAACCGGCGGATCTCGGGTAGGGGGTCCCGAACTGTGCGTCTAAGGTCGATGGTAACAGGAGACAGGGGACACGATGTTTACCAAGGTTCGGGCCCTCTCTATGGAGGTAATACCCTACTTCCTGCTTGATTGATCTTGATGAATATGAGTATTACAAGAGTTGATCTACCACGAGATCGTAATGGCTAAAACCCTAGAAGTCTAGCTGGTATGGTTATCCTCGTCCTTACGGACTAAGCCCTCCAGTTTATATAGACATCGGGGGGGACTAGGGTTGTACAAAGTCGGTTATAGAGAAAGGAATCTTCATATCTGGACGCCCAGCTTGCCTTCCACACCAAGGAGAGTCCCATCCGGACACGGGAGAGAGTCTTCGGTCTTTGTATCTTCACAGCCCATCAGTCCGGCCCATGCTACATAGTCCGGACGCCCGAGGACCCCTTAATCCAGGACTCCCTCACCCACTATTTCAAAACACGTCATGCTCGCCCGAAATCGCTCGCGCCCACTATTTGGGAGAAGCAAAGTTACCCTACTATCCCCGACCCTCAAGACACAGACCCAAGCCCAGAAGCCAAAAGGCAGGGGTAGAACTGTAACTTCCCCCACATTTCAGACAAATGCGTTCGTAAGACATGGTTCCCCCTCCCAATTTCCCATTCATACAGCATGGGCGCCAAATCACCTTCTCCCCAGCCGCGAAACCTCAGCCCCTCCTCCATGGCGCCCCCACCGCACCAAATTCACCGCCGCCCTCCTCCCCAATGCTGGAACCGCTATCTATTTGCCATTGTGCACTGGGTCGTGTGCCTCTGCTACTTCCTGAGCTTGCGTTGGTTTTTTCCTTGAAGGGGAAAGTGTGATGCAGCAAAGTAGAGATAAGTATTTCCCTCAGTTTAAGAACCATGGTATCAATCCAGTAGGAGATAACGCACAAGTCACCGAATACCTGCACAAACAAACAACAACTTGCACCCAACGCAATAAAGGGTTGTTAGTCCCTTCACGGTTACTTGCAAAAGTGATATCTAATAGAGATAGATAAACGGTAAAGTAAATATTTTTGGTATTTTTGGTTTATAGACCGGAAAGTAAAAGATTGCAAAAAGAGTAAATTGGAAACTAAAATTATAGATCAAAAACTTATATGATGGAAATAGAACTTGTATGATGGAAAATAGACCCGGGGGCCATAGGTTTCACTAGAGGCTTCTCTCAAGATAGTAAATAATACAGTGGGTGAACAAATTACTGCCGGGCAATTGATAGAAAATTGCAAAGTTATGACGATATCTAAGGCAATGATCATGAATATAGGCATCACGTCCATGTCAAGTAGACTGAAACGATTCTGCATCTACTACTATTACTCCACACATCGACCGCTATCCAGCATGCATCTAGAGTATTAAGTTCATAAAGAACGGAGTAACGCATTAAGCAAGATGACATGATGTATAGGAATTAACTCAAACAATATGATGAAAACCCCACCATTTTATCGTCGATGGCAACAATACAATTGGTGCCTTGCTGCCCCTACTGTCACTGGGAAAGGACACCGCAAGATTGAACCCAAAGCTAAGCACTTCTCCCATTGCAAGAAAAACCAATCTAGTTGGCCAAACCAAACCAATAGTTCGAAGAGAATTACAAAGATATCAAATCATGCATAGAAGAATTCAGAGGAGATTCAAATAATATTCATAGATAAGCTGATCATAAATCAACAATTCATCGGATCTCGACAAACACACCGCAAAAGAGTATTACATCGAATAGATCTCCAAGAACATCGAGGAGAACATAGTATTGAGAATCAAAGAGAGAGAAGAAGCCATCTAGCTACTAGCTATGGACTCATAGGTCTGAGATAAACTACTCACGCTTCATCGGAAGGGTAATAGAGTTGATGTAGAAGCCCTCCGTGATCGAATCCCCCTCCGGCAGGATGCAGGAAAAGGCCCCTAGATGGGATCTCACGGGTATAGAAGGTTGCGGCGGCAGAAAAGTGTTTTCGTGGATGCCTCTGGTGGTTTGGGGATATAAGAGTATATATAGGTGAAAGAATTAGGCCAGGAGGTGCACGAGGGGCCCACAAGGGTGGGGGCGCGCCCTACCCCCCTGGGCGTGCCCTCCGTCCTTGTGGCCGCCTCGTGGCTCTTCTGACTTCATCTCCAAGTCTCCTGGTTGTTTTCTGGTCCAAGAAAAATCATCGCGAAGGTTTTATTTTGTTGGGACTCCGTTTGGTATTCCTTTTCTGCATCACAAACAAGGAAAAAATAAAAACTGGAACTGGGCTCTAGGTTAATAGGTTAGCCCCAAAAGTAATATAAAATAGCATATTAATGCATATAGAACATCCAAAATAGATAATATAATAGCATGGAACAATAAAAAATTATAGATACATTGGAGACGTATCAAGCATCCCCTAGCTTAATTCCTGCTCGTCCTCGAGTAGGTAAATGATAAAAATAGAATTTTTGATGTGGAATGCTACCTAACATATTTATCCATGTAATACTTCTTTATTATGGCATGAATGTTCAGATCCGTATGATTCAATACAAAAGTTTAATATTGACATGTTACTATGATCAAGAGTGACATGTATAAAAAAAGATGAAGGTGGCTTTGCCACAAATACGATGTCAACTACATGATCATGCAAAGCAATATGACAATGATGATGTGTGTCATATTGAACGGAACGGTGGAAAGTTAGATGGCAATATATCTCAGAATGGCTATGGAAATGCCATAATATGTAGGTATGGTGGCTGTTTTGAGGAAGGTATATGGTGGGTTTATGGTACCGGCGAAAGTTGCGCGGCACAAGAGAGGCTAGCAATGGTGGAAGGGTGAGAGTGCGTATAATCCATGGACTCAACATTAGTCATAAAGAACTCACATACTTATTGCAAAAATCTATTAGTCATCAAAACAAAGTACTTTGCGCATGATCATAGGGGATAGATTGGTAGGAAAATACCATCGCTCGTCCCCGACCGCCACTCATAAGGAAGACAATCAAAAAATATTTCATGCTCCAACTTCGTTACATAAGGGTTCACCATATGTGCATGCTACGGGACTCACAAACCTCAACACAAGTATTTCTCAAATTCACAACTACTCACTAGCATGACTCTAATATCACCATAATTGTATCTCAAAACAATCATAAGGAATCAAACTTCTCATAGTATTCAATGCACTTTATATGAAAGTTTTTATTATCTCCCTCTTGGATGCCTATCATATTAGGACTAAATTTATAACCAAAGCAAATTACCATGTTGTTTAAAGACTCTCAACATAATATAAGTGAAGCATGAGAGTTCAACAATTTATATAAAATAAAACCACCGCCGTGCTCTAAAAAGATATAAGTGAAGCACTAGAGCAAAATTGCCTTAGCTTGAAAGATATGAGTGAAGCACATAGAGTATTCTAATAAATCACGATTCATGGGTGTCTCTCCCAAAAGATGTGTACATCAAGGATGATTGTGGCAAACTAAAAAGCAAAGACTCAAATGATACAAGACGCTCCAAGCAACACACATATCATGTGGTGAATAAAAATATAGCCTCAAGTAAAGTTACCGATAGACGAAGACGAAGAGGGGATGCCTTCCGGGGCATCCCCAAGCTTAGACTCTTGGTTGTCCTTGAATATTACCTTGGGGTTCCTTGGGCATACCCAAGCTTAGGCTCTTGCCACTCCTTGTTCCATAGTCCATCAAATCCTTAGCTAAAACTTGAAAACTTCACAACACAAAACTCAATAGAAAATCCCATAAGCTCCGTTAGTATAAGAAAATAAATCACCACTTTTGGTATTGTTTTGAACTCATTCTTTATTTATATTGGTGTAATATCTACTGTATTCCAACTTTTCCATGGTTCATACCCCCCGATACTACCCATTGATTCATCAAAATAAGCAAACAACACATAGAAAACAGAATCTGTCAAAAATAGAACATTCTGTAGCACTCTGTAACTCTCAAATACTTATGTAACTCCGAAATTTCTGAAAATTTACAAAAACCTAAGAAATTTGTTTATTAATCTTCTGCAAAAAGAATCAGTAGTTATCACGCCTCTGTTAAAAATGAAAATTAATTTCCTGGGCGCAAAAGTTACTGTTTCTCAGCAAGATCAAATCAACTATCACCGTAAGCTATCCCAAAGGTCTTACTTGGCACAAAAACTAATTAAAATACAAAAACCACATCTAACCATAGGCTAGATAAATTATTTAATGCAAAACAGGACATAAAAAGCAAGAACAAAAATAAAATTGGGTTGCCTCCCAACAAGCGCTATTGTTTAACGCCCCTAGCTAGGCATAAAAACACGAATAGATCTAGGTGTTGCCATCTGTGGTATGCAATCCGTAAGTGGATCTCATAATAGATTCATATGGCAATTTAATTTTCTTTCTTGGAAAGTGTTCCATGCCCTTCCTTAATGGAAATTGAAATCTAATGTTTCCTTCTTTCATATCAATAACTGCACCAATCGTTCTAAGGAAAAGTCTACCAAAAATAATAGGACATGTAGGATTGCAATCTATATCAAGAACAATGAAATCTACAGGCACATAATTCCTATTTCCAAAAATAAGAACATCATTAATCCTTCCCAGAGGTTTCTTAATAGTGGAATCCGCAAGATGCAAATTTAAAGACCAATCATCAAATTCACAGAAACCTAACACATCACATAAAGTTTTTTGAATAGTGGAAACACTAGCACCCAAATCACACAAAGCATGGCACTCATAATCTTTAATATTAATTTTAATAGTAGGTTCCAACTCATCATAAACTTTTTCTAGGGATAGAAACTTCCAATTCAATCTTTTCTTCAAAACATTGCATCATAGCATCAACGATATGTTTAGTAAAAGCTTTGTTTTGATTATAAGCATGAGGAGAATTCAACATGGATTGCAACAAGGAAATACAATCTATTAAATAATAATTATCATAATTAAATTCATTTAATTCCAAAAGCATGGGTTCATTGCTACTTAAAGTTTTGACCTCTCCAATCCCACTTTTATCATTTTTTGCATCAAGATCTAAAAACTTTGAATCATTGGGACACCTTTAAACTAAACTTGACTCATCTCCAGTCCCATATTTATCAAGATTTATATTGTAAAACAAATATTCAATAGGAGTCACATCAATCACTTTAAGATCTTCATCATTATTTTCACGAAAACTAGAAGAACATGTTTTTACAAACCAATCTTTTTAGCACGCATCTTAGCGGTTCTTTCTTTGCACTCATCAATGGAAATTATCATAGCTTTGAGAGACTTATTAATATCTTGCTTGGGTGGAATAGATCTAAGTTTCAAAGAATCAACATCAAGAGAAATTCTATCCACGTTCCTAGCCAAATCGTCAATCTTAAGCAATTTTTCTTCAATCAAAGCATTGAAATTCCTTTGCCAACTCATAAATTCTTTAACACTATTCTCAAAATTAGAGGGAATATTATTATAATTTCCATAATAATTGTTGTAGGAATTACCATAATTATTATAGGAATTAATAGGAAACAGCCTAGGATTAAAATTACCTCTATATGCGTTATTACCAAAATTGTTCACAAAATTCACATCCATAGATTCATTATTATTTTCAACTGAAGTAGACAAAGGCATATCATTAGGATCAATAGAAGCACTTCTTCTAGAAAATAATTTCATAAGCTCATCCATCTTTCCACTCAAAACATTAATCTCTTCAATCGCATGCACCTTTTTATTAGTGGAAGATCTTTCGGTATGCCATTGAGAATAATTAAACATAATACTATCTAGGAGTTTAGTAGCTTCTCCTGAAGTAATTTCCATAAAAGTGCCCCCCGCGGCCGAATCTAAAAGATTTCTAGAAGCAAAATTCAATCCAGCATAAAAAATTGTATAATCATCCACAAATTCAAACCAGGACTAGGGCAATTTTGTATCATCAATTTCATCCTCTCCCAAGATTGTGCACCATGCTCATGATCAAGTTGCTTAAAATTCATAATATCCTCCCTATGGGAGATGATCTTAGCGGGGGGGGGGGGGAATACTTGGAAAACAAAGCATCTTTACACTTATTCCATGAATCAAATTTTTAGGCAAAGAGGAAAACCAAGTTTTAGTGCGATCTCAAAGTGAGAACGGGAATAGCTTCAATTTAACAATATCATTATCCACATATTTTTTCTTTTGCATATCACACAAATTAATGAAATTGTTTACATGGGGTGCGGCATCTTCACTAGGAAGGCCGGAAAATTGATCTTTCATAACAAGATTCAGCAAAGCGGCATTAATTTCACAAGATTCTCCATTAGTAGCGGGAGTAATCAGAGTACTAATAAAATCATTATTATTGGTGTTGGAAAAGTCACACAATTTGGTATTCTCTTGAGCCATCGTGACAAAGCAAGCAATCCAACACATGAGCACACAAGAAGCAAGTGAAAAAGATGAACGGAAGAGGGGCAAAGAAAATGCAAATCTTTCCGAAAATCGTTTTAGAAGTGGGGGGGAGGAAAACGAGAGGCGAATGGCGAATAATGTAATGCAAGAGATGAGAGTTTATGATGGGTACTTGGTATGGCTTGGCTTGGTGTAGATCTCCCCGGCAACGGCGCCAGAAATTCTTCCTGCTACTTCTTGAGCTTGCGTTGGTTTTTCCCTTGAAGAGGAAAGGGTGAAGCAGCAATGTAGAGATAAGTATTTCCGTCAGTTTGAGAACCAAGGTATTAATCCAGTAGGAGATAACGCACACGTCACTGAATACCTGCACAAACAAACAACAACTTGCAGCCAACGCGATAAAGGGGTTGTCAATCCCTCACGATTACTTGCAAAAGTGAGATCTAATAGAGATAGATAAACGGTAAAGTAAATATTTTTGATATTTTTGGTTTATAGATCGGAAAGTAAAAGATTGCAAAATAGTAAATTGGAAACTAAAATTATAGATCGAAAACTTATATGATGGAAAATAAAACCTGTGTGATGGAAAATAGACCCCGGGCCATAGGTTTCACTAGAGGCTTCTCTCAAGATAGCAAATAATACGGTGGGTGAACAAATTACAGCCGAGCAATTGATAGAAAAGCACAAAATTATGACGATATCTAAGGCAATGATCATGAATATAGGCATCACGTCCGTGTCCAGTAGACTGAAACGATTCTACATCTACTACTATTACTCCACACATCGACCGCTATCCAGCATGCATCTAGAGTATTAAGTTCATAAAGAGCAGAGTAACGCATTAAACAAGATGACATGATGTAGAGGAAGTAACTCAAACAATATGATGAAAACCCCACCTTTTTATCCACCATGGCAACAATACAATATGTGCCTTGCTGCCCCTACTTTCACTGGGAAAGGACACTGCAAGATTGAACCCAAAGCTAAGCACCTCTCCCATTGCAACAAAAACCAATCTAGTTGGCCAAACCAAACCGATAGTTCGAAGAGAATTACAAAGATATCAAATCATGCATAAAAGAATTCAGAGGAGATTCCAATAATATTCATAGATAAGCTAATCATAAAACCACAATCATCGGATCTCGACAAACACACCGAAAAAGAGTATTACATCGAATTCCAAGAACATCGAGGAGAACATGGTATTGAGAATCAAAGAGAGAGAAGAAGCCATCTAGCTACTAGCTATGGACCCGTAGGTCTGAGATAAACTACTCACGCTTCATCGGAAGGGCAATAGAGTTGATGTAGAAGCCCTCCGTGATTGAATCCCCTCCGGCGGGATGCCGGAAATGGCCCCTAGATGGGATCTCACAGGTGCAGAAGGTTGCGGCAGCGGAAAAGTGTTTTTGTGGATGCCTCTGGTGGTTTGGGGATATAAGAGTATATATAGGCGAAAGAATTAGGTCAGGAGGTGCACGAGCGGCCCACAAGGGTGGGGGCACGCCCTACCCCCTGGGCGCACCCTCTGTCCTTGTGGCCGCCTCGTGGCTCTTCTAACTTGATCTCCAAGTCTCCTGGTTTTCTTCTAGTCCAAGAAAAATCATCACGAAGGTTTTATTCCGTTTGGTATTCCTTTTCTGTGAAACTCACAAACAAGGAAAAAACAGAAACTGGCACTGGGCTCTATGTTAATAGGTTAGTCCTAAAAATAATATAAATTAGCATATTAATGCATATAAAACATCCAAAACAGATAATATAATAGCATGGAACAATAAAAAATTATAGATACATTAGAGACGTATCAGCCTCTTACTCCGTGCTGCCGGAGCTACCTCGATAACGACCGCGTGAACCGTACCGGAGCCAATTCACCTGCGTCGTTGTGCACGGCGCCGGATCGGCTCCTACTTCGAACGTGTCAAGGGCCTCGGCGCTGCTTCCTCATAGCCGTCTACCGTCGCGACATATCTACTTTCCTGCCGCCAGGAGCCACCGCAACTGCGCCGGCCTCACCGACTCAGCAGCTGGAGCTGCCTACTTCACCGGGCCGCAAGATAGGTCATACACTTAGCTTAAGTCACTTTATTTAGGCGTCAGTCGCCTGAAATTTTATTCTGGGCCAGTCGATTCCCAATGGGAAGTAGCACCCCTCAAGGTAGCGGAGCTCCTAGGCTGCTGGTTGGCTGGGGCAGCAGTGCCTCGGTGTTTATCTAGGGGTCCGGGGCACAAGTTCGCCGCGGAAGGAGCGCTTAGGTGGCCATCTTAGAGTTGCGTGGGTTGAAGATATTGCCGCCACCGGATCTGGATGATAGCGAGTCTTTGTGGTTTGGTCGGGGCCTGCGCGACCACGGTAGTGCGAAGGGGCGGGGGGCAGGGTTTTGGTTGGAGCTCTCGCGGCGAGGGACGGCGGAGGTAGGCTGCTCTGCCGGTGGTCGCTGGCTCTTCGGGGAAGATTCTGAATAGTGTCAGCCGGGAGGCACAAGATGGCCATCAAGCCATCCGGCGTAGATCAGAAAATACCAAAATAAAATAAAATCGTGTGACCCCAATTTAGTTTTTAGTCAATAGACGGGTGACCACTCTTGTACCTTACTGTTGATCTCTTAGGGTACTTCTTCAGATCAGAGATATGTGTCGTTCTTAACATTATGCGTTCTCTGCATCTTCTGCCACACCATCTTCCTTCTCACCGCAGGTGCTCCAACAAGGGAAGCATACACCAGAAAGGAGATATAGTCCCCACTCAACAGTTCCCTGCATCAAATGTATGTGCCCGACATGGACAACCACAACAACTACAGGGCCATCGACAAGTCAGCACATGATGCTCACTCCTATGGATGGCGACCAGAGAGGTTGTACCCTCATCTTACTTGTGTGCAACATTTATGCTTTCATTATTCATCTAAGCATGGAAAATAGATTGTCACATGTCACTGTATATTCATGCTGATCTCTTAAGAGTCTTGTTCAGGAGTTAACGTTGTTCCATAGTTCAGATAAGAGACTTGTTCTTTAGGTAACGTTGTTCCATAGTTATTGTCCATCAGCCAATGCTATCCCAGAGGCTAGTGATTCTACCACAGCTAGTATTACCTATGTTGTTCTTTAATACTTTTGTGTACCATCTAGTTAATCTCGAGTACAAACAATACAAATTCTGTAGCTTTCATCTGTGTTCTCCCTTTAGTTTTTGAGACCTGTTGCTGCTAGTTAAGCCTAGTCCTCTATTTATGGCATCTCCTACAAGCACTCATTACATAAATCTAACTACTAGTTGTCTTCCATGCATGTCAGATATAATTGCACACACCGATATATCCACAAGAACCTCATGGAGCAATATAATGACCAACAAACTTGACGTCAATGATACCCAATATGATGGAACATGTAAAGGCAGTTTGTTCACAAGACTTGCAGAAAGATGATGAATCCTATTCACCCCACAAGGTTCTTGCTCTAACTTGGCCTGTGATATGGGTACAACACACATATAATGTCCTAGAGTGCATCTACTCTGTTGGAATGCCATGTGCTTAGCCTGCTGATCATGCATGTACTTATATCATGCCTTCCTGTTTTTCAGTAAGTATTCCATTCATGATAATATGTTTTCAAATTCAAGTATTATCATTCTACTCTATCGCAATACCATCTGCTTAGTTTGCACATCATGCTTTTGAATATCTTATGCATTGTTATTCATCAGTATGTACTCCATCTGTCTACCATACCATGTTTTTTTACATTGAAGTGTTGTTCTAGTGGTCTGTTGCAATGCCATCTTAGTTTCCCAATCATACACGCATATGTTGCCTTAGTGTTTTTCTGTGCGTACCTATCATACAGTTTTACATTCAACTAGTGTTTATCACTCTGTTGTCCTGCCGTATCCCTAGCTCTTATATCATACTCCCTCCGCCCGTATTACATGTCGCAGAAATGGATAATGGATGTATCTAGAACTGAAATACACCTAGACACATCCATTTATTTCCGGATGGAGGGAATACATGTCAATATGTCATGCATTTCTATTCTTCAGTACCTATTCCATCTCTCTGCCGTAGCATGTTTTATAATTAAAGCACCATTCTTCTATATAAGGCATGCACAGGGAAGACAACTATGTTAGAATCTGAAGGGTTACAAACAAGATACAAACACCAGGAGATAGTAAACTAACTCTAGTGTTCATAGATACTGCTCCAGCACAAAGAAACCCAACTCCTACTACTAATAAGCAGATTCCAATGGCCAAAGAACTAGTCTGCTCCAGTGTAGCAAAAATATGTCAACTCCATTCTAAGAAGCGTTTGCATATCCTCGCATCATGAAATTTTATAGCATTCAGATCATATTTTCTACATGTTTCTTACCCATCTCTCTTTTAGAAAATAAGCTTAATGGATAGAAGACTTTCTATAATGGGATCGTGTTCGAGGAAAGTATCTTGCGGGAATTCTCTGTGCTCCAATGCTGATATAAGTACCTGTTGTATCTCACTATATTTGTACATCAACATGTATTTTGTTAATTGGTGTGAATCCAACCTTTATCTGATCTAAGTTTACTTGTAGCGAAATGTATAATTAAAGGCGACAATGTTGACTTTTGTAAGGAAAATTGCCTGGTAGTTTTGCATACTGAGTTGCATGAGTGTACTATCTCATATCATGCACGTTACTAAATTGTAGTGTTGTTTTGGTTGCCCAATCATTCATTGTGTCAATGTTGCTTTCCTATTACATTACATGGCTGATGATAGTTGTGCCATATTGTGTTAATTTGGTGTAGACTGGTGTGGTTTGGTTGCCCAAACGTTCATTGTGTCAATGTTGCTTTCCTATTATCTGACCTGGCCAATGATAGCAATGCTAGTGTGTTAATTTGGTGCAGGCTGCTGAAGATAAGAAGACAAAATTTGAAAATAGCAAGGCAACCCCATTGTTTCTTTCCAATAAATCTAGGCCAGGTAATATGGCAATAACTCTTGATTACTCTATTCGGTTCCCCTCCTAATTTTTGTTATGATGCAGTGGTCGAGACACTCCCCACAATCAATAATACAAGCTTGCCAAAATCGCCATCTGAATCTGTTCAGTTTCCTCTGTCTCGAATCCAACGGAGAAATGTATGTTTGTGAACCAATTACTGGCTGAAGCAATGATGGAAATCATGGAGGAATCAGAGGACACATTCTTGCGTAACAACAACTGATCAATGTTTTCAGAGACAGTGTAGCAAAGAAGGAAGAACTTGCCCACTTGCTTATGGGCGTTATCCACGCTGAGGTTGCAGATTGTGAGGTTGTAGATCGTTAAGTTCTGTTCATTTATTTGCATTGGCATCAATCTTTGATTGCCGAGCGGATGTAATTTCCTATAGTATATGCTGGATGTTCTACGTTTTCCCTTGTATGCCGTACGTTTGCTTAGCGCGCCTCGCATTCCAGCCAACTGGTCGCTAGGAAGCCAAAAAAGCAGTGAAATTAATAGCTAGCACGAACAGTCGTTCGACGTTATCTAATTGGCCTACAAACATGTTCGAACTTTAGCGGGCCCATTAAGTTGATGGGCCATAACCAGGCCAAAAGCTCTATTGGGCCGCTATAATTGAAACGAGCCAATAGTTAATGCTTGGCCCTGTTACCTCCCTGGTCGTTAACAGGCCGACATCAAAGCAAGCAATAAGTGGGCCCATTCTATTTCACGGGCCGTTAACAGGCCGATACTAAGGTCGGGCTATATATGGCCCAACTGTATTGTGGGCCTTTAGCAGGCCGAAATAGATAGCGGGCTCATACTGGATCATTAAGAGCATGAGCCACTAAGAGGCAGAAAGTCAGGTCGGAGTGTATATGGCCCAACTATGTTGTGGGCCTTTAGCTGGCCGAAAGATGAACCGGGCTGGTATGGGACCATGAAGAGCATGGGCCGTTAAGCGACCAAAACTCAGGTCCGACTGCAAATGGCCCAACTCATTTATGGGTTGTTAACAAGCTGAAAGACACACCGGGCTAGAAATTGGCCCAACACTTAAATGGGTCGCTAAAAGACCGAAAGACGTACATCCTAAAAATTGGCCCATCCCTTGAATGGGCTATTAACAGGCCGAAACTACATCGGGCGATATTGAGCCTAAATATATAGTGAGCTATTAACGGGCGCGAACTGACGATGGGCTGCAATGGTGTCAAATAGTTAACGGGTCATTGACGGGCCGAATTGACACATCTCGTATGGGCTGTGGGATTAAATGGACCAGACACAACTAGGCCCTATATGGGCCGGCCTGCTAATTTTGAATAGGTCGGCCTCTTTCACCTAAATGGGCCACTGTTGGGCCTTGCCACGTGTCAACGTATCAAAGGCGCCTCCCGTACAATGAGTGGATGACATATGTCCCAATGCTGAGGCGACACATGGATCCTCCGGCGAATTTGTTGCAATCCATGATAAATTCATCCCATGCTTATGAACAAAATAAAGCTTTTACTAAACATATTGTAGATGCCATGATCAAAGCTTTGGAAGAAAAATTGGAGTTAGAGATTTCAATTCCGAGAAAATTGAATGATGAATGAGAACCTACTATCAAAGTCAATATTAAAAATTATGAGTTTTTTGCTTTATGTGATTTGGGTTCTAGTGTTTCCACAATTCTGAAATCTCTATGTGATGTGCTTAGTCTTACCGATATTGAAGAATGTTCTCTTAATTTGCACTTGGTGGATTCTACTATTAAAAAGCCTTTGGGAAGAATTAATGATGTTCTTATTCTTGCAAATAGGAATTATGTGCCCATAGATTTTATTGTTCTTGATATTGATTGCAATCCGTCTTGTCCAATTATACTTGGTAGACCGTTTTTACGCACTATAGGTGTCGTGATTGATATGAAAGAAGTGAATATTAAATTTCAATTTCCACTAAGAAAGGGTATGGAACACTTCCCTAGAATAAGAATTAAGCCACCATATGAATCAATCATGAGGGCATCCTATGGATCTAGAACTAAAGATGACAATACTTGAATCTATGCATTATGCCTAGCTAGGGGCATAAAACGACAGCGCTTGTTGGGAGGCAACCCAATGAATAAATTTTATTTTTGCCTTTTTATTTCTGTTCTTGAGTCTTTAAACAATTATGCCACTATTATGATTGTGTTTTTATGTTTTAGTTAGTGTTTGTGCCAAGTAAAGCCTTTAGAATCATGTTGGGTGATAGTTGCTTTGATCTTGTTGAAAAACAGAAACTTTGTGCGCCAGTAACAGAATTGTTTAAAATCACAGAAGGGTGATAAAATTCTGAATTTCTTACATAGGATTTATATACAAATTGCCTAAGTTGTCCTAATCTATCAGAATTTTTGGAGTTACAGAAATATACGAAGCTCTCAGATTACTACAGACTGTTCTGTTTTTTGACAGATTCTGTTTTCTTTGCGTTGTGTGCTTATTTTGAGGAATCTGTGGTTTGTATTGGAGGGTATAAGCCATGGTAAAGTTAGAATACAGTATATATAATGAAAAAATAAAATATGAATGGGTTTGCAACAGTACTTAGAGTGGTGATTTGCTTTGTCATACTAACGGATCTCACGAAGGTTTTGTTGAGTTTTGTGTTATTGAAGTTTTCAAGTTTTGGGTGAGATCACGATGGATGAAGGAATTAGAGTGAAAAGAGCCTAAGCTTGGGGATGCCCCATGGCACTCCAAGTTATTATTCAAGGAGAACCAATCAACTAAGCTTGGGGATGCCCCGGAAGGCATCCCCTCTTTCTTCTAACGTCCATCGGTATTTTACTTGGAGCTATATTTTTATTCGTCACATATCATGAGTTTTTCTTGGAGCGTCTTTTGTCATTTATCCTTACTCGACACACCTATCTGAGAGAGCCAAAATTATGCTATGATTTGTTAGAATTGCTCTTTATGCTTCACTTAAATTTTTTGAGCTATGGAATTGCTCTAGTGTTTCACTTATATCTTTTTGAGCATGGTGTGCTTTAATATTTTTGAAAAAAATGCTCTCATGCTTTACTTAGATTTGTTTGAGCGTTATTCAATTTTTGAAGAAATTCTCTCATGCTTCACTTATATTATTTTGAGAGATGAAAAAAATTATGCTCATGTTCTTCACTTAAATTGGTTTGAGCTTATCAAAAGCAACATATTCAAGAGGGATATAATAAAAACTTTCATGAAGATCATTGGAAAAATTAAACTTGATTCCTCGTACTAGTTTTGAGATATGATGATAGTGATACGTGAGCCATGTTGGTGAGTAATTATGCTTTAGTAAGAATATTGGTGTTAAGGTTTGTGATTCCCCATGCAAGCACGAAAGTCAATAGTTATGCAATGAAATTACATCCTACTTATGGTGCATTATTCGGTGTTAGTTATGCTTAATGCTCGCTTATGTGATTTTTCGTTTCTTGGTTGGTTGCTTCTCAATCTATTTGCTAGCCTCCACTTGTACTAAGTAGAAATACTACTTGTGCATCCAAAATCCTTAAACCCAGTTTTGCCGTATGAGTCCACCATACCTACCTATATGCGGTATTTCTCCGGGCCGTTCTAAGTAAATTTGTATGTGCCATCTCTAATTTTCAAAGTGAATTTCCTTTTGTGTCCCGTACCGCTCATGAAGTGGCAGGGGGTGGCCAATATTTTCCGTGCTAGATGTGTTATTCTCAAGATGAGTGTTTATTCACTTGTCATTGCACGAGAGTACGGCAGTAATAAGGATCCACAGTCCAAAATGAAAAAGAAATTTACTTTATGTTGTCAAATAATAAATTCCTTGGAAAGTGTTGGTATGGAAGGCACCCGTGGATACGGCTAGCCATGGATTGTGAAACAATGGTGGAAAAAGGAATAAACTTTATTTTTGTTTGGGAACCGCCTATGATATATCTTGCATGGAAAGTGTTGGGAATTACTTGGCCGTTTTCGTTGATGGGATGCCTCTCAAAAAATTTATCTCTCAATTTTTGCTTTGAGCTCTGGCACCTCTACAAATCCCCAATTACCTCTGCGAAGGGCCTTTCTATTTACTTTATACAATTTTTATTTTTACTTGAGTCTCCATCTTCTCTTATAAAGCACCAACTAGGGGGCACTATGATCGTACTTGAGCATTGGATATAGCTAATATGCAAGTGTGTTTCATGAATGGATCAATAATTGAGCATGGTGGGCTAGGGATAACTTTCTTTAGTGTTGATATTTTGAAAGACATGGTTGCTTGTTGATATGCTTGAGTATTGAAATCTTCATGTCAAAACTAGACTATTGCTTTGAACCATATAAAAGTCAAAATGTCCATGCTACAAAAGAAAAGAATATGTGATGAACATGTTAGGCAGCATTCCAAATCAAAAATTATGTTTTTATCATTTACCTACTTGAGGACGAGTAGGAATTAAGCTTGGGGATGCTGATATGTCTCCAACGTATCTATAATTTTTGCTTGTTCCATGTTGTTATATTATCATTCTTGGATGTTTTACAATAATTTTGTAGCAACTTTATATCATTTTTTGGGACTAACCTATTGACATAGTGCCCAATGCCAGTTGCTGTTTTTTTACTTCGCAGAATATGAGTACCAAACAAAGTCCAAATGCAGCAAAACTTTTTGGAGAATTTTTCTAGACCAGAAGACACAAGATGGGCCAAAGAAGTACCAGAGGGGGGCTCCTAGGGGAGCACAACCCACCAGGGCGCACCGCCTCTTCACCCTATAAATACCCAAATATTCCAGAAACCTTAGGGGAGTCGACGAAACACAATTCCAGCCGCCGCAATTTCTAGAACCACGAGATCCAATCCAGACACCATCACTTAGTGTCGGTGCGTAGAGAAGGTCGGCACCTATTGGATCACACGGATCGCTTCTACGGTTTGGCAGGGAGGAGGAGTGGTGCAAAGAGCGGATCTAAAGGTCAACACGACTGATTTTTATACAAGTTCGGGCCGCTGAGAAGCGTAAGACCCTAGTCCTGCTTGATTGTGTATTATGTGTTCTTGAGCTCCCGCTAGCTGCTCGCATGCATGCTGGGCCGAGAGGTTCAAAAGTTCGAATCCTCCTCCAGTACGCCGTGGGCCTCCTTTTATATGTCCAAGGGGCTGCCACAGTGACACACAGGAGGTGTAAAGCTGCTACAGTACCTATGTTTATCGCCGGTGTCTTAGGACAAACGCCATAAATGCACTACTTACATGCCCTCTTGCTTTATTGGGGACGGGAGGAGAACCCGTCCTGTCCGTTGTCGCCTCGCCCTATCTTGACACGCATCCACGTCGACGAGGCATGCAGTGCCAAGTTGGCTGGCCGGCTGCTGCGCTGGAGATGTGGCAGGGTCTTCACGAAGATCTGCTTGTCGCCACGCAGGTGCTTGCGAGGCAGGCTGGCCACTTTGCTGGAGTGGTGACGGGGTGGCGGAGTCTTGCTGCGGTCTTGCCGATGCCCCCGACAAGGATCTTGCCGGAGCCTCATCTCCAGGCCCTCACAAAGATCTGCACGCCACTACGCGTGCGCCCTTGGATCTTGGTTATAACATTGTCGATGGTGTCAGAGCTCTCAACCACAAGGGTGCCTTTGTGAGTGATCTGCAAATTGTCCCCGGCAAGGATCTTGTCGGGGCCTCACGAGCCATCCTGGCAAGGATCTTGCCGGGGGCCAGCTCGTCCTCTGGCTTCTAGTCTCTGGCTTGGCTGCTTCTCCTCGCCTTGTATCTTGTTCTCGGTCGCCCCACCCCCCTTCAGGCCTCACCACGCGTGTGGCTATGACTGCCCGTGCACAAGTATGGGTGCTAAAGAGCCCAAACATTAGCACACCGACAGGAGCCCCCAAGCCTGGGCCATACACGGGTGCGAGGCGTCATTGGGCCAGGCCCAAACAGTGCGCTGGCACGCGTGGCAGGGGAATAACTGCCATAATCATCTCGTCTGTAGTGCTCGCAGTGGCTGATACGTCTCCGTCTATCTATAATTTTTTATTGTTCCATGCCAATATTATACAACTTTCATATACTTTTTGGCAACTTTTTATACTATTTTTGGGACTAACATATTGATCCAGTGCCCAGTGCCAGTTCCTGTTTGTTGCATGTTTTATGTTTCGCAGAAAACCCATATCAAACGGAATCCAAACGGGATAAAAATGGACGGAGAATATTTTTGGAATATTTGGAAAATATGGGAAGAAGAATCCACGCGAGACGGTGCCCGAGGGGGGCACGAGGCAGGGGGCGCGCCCCACCCCCTGGGCGAGCCCTTGACCCTCGTGGGCCCCCCGTAAGGCGGTTGCTGCTCTTCTTTGGCCGCAAGAAAGCTAATTTTCAGAGAAAAATCTGGGCGAAGGTTTTAATCCAATCGGAGTTACAGATCTCCATATATATATACGAAACTGTGAAAGGGCAGAAGATGGGAGCGCAGAAACAAAGAGAGACAGAGAGACAGATCCAATCTCGGAGGGGCTCTCGCCACTCCCATGCCATGGAGGCCAAAGACCAGAGGGGAAACCCTTCTCCCATCTAGGGAGGAGGTCAAGGAAGAAGAAGAATAAGGGGGCCCCTCTCCCCCTCTCTTCCGGTGGCGCCGGAACGCTGCCGTAGCCACCATCATCATCACCGCGATCTTCACCAACACCTCCGCCATCTTCACCAACATCTCCATCACCTTCCCCCTTCTATCTACAGCGGTCCACTCTCCCGCAACCCGCTATACCCTCTACTTGAACATGGTGCTTTAAGCTTCATATTATTATCCAGTGATGTGTTGCCATCCTATGATGTCTTAGTAGATTTTCGTTGTCCTATCGGTCTATTAAAGTAGTCAATTGCTTAGGGACGATTTTGCAACTCCTACCACCACTTTTCCACACTCGTTATATTTACTTTATTGTTTCTTTATCTAAACAGCCCCTAGTTTTTATTTATGCGCTCTTTATATTCTTGCAAACCTATCCAAAAACACCTACAAAGTACTTCTAGTTTCATACTTGTTCTAGGTAAAGCGAACGTTAAGCATGCGTAGAGTTGTATCGGTGGTCGATAGAACTTGAGGGAATATTTGTTCTACCTTTAGCTCCTCGTTGGGTTCGACACTCTTACTTATCGAAAGAGGCTACAATTGATCCCCTATACTTGTGGGTTATCAAGACCTTTTTCTGGCGCCGTTGCCGGGGAGTCATACCGTGGGGTGAATATTCTCGTGTTTGCTTGTTTGCTTTATCACTAAGTAATTTTTATTTGCTGTTCTTAGTTGTTTTCTATCTTTAGTTATGGGTAGGAAACGCAAAATACCAAAAAAAATTAGTTGTACCTACTGAACCAATGGTTGAAGAACCACTCAAAATCTATCACACTCCTGAAGCTTTTTACTTGTATCATCTTCGATCCCTTTGTGCTCGTGCTGAAACCCCAACTAGCTTAGTTGAGGGCAAATCTTTAGATGAGCATGCTTGTTATGTGCGATACCATATATCTGAAAAAGGGAAACTTTTAGTGGATCAAATTCATCGTTTGCAATGCTATGCTTGGAATCTATGTGAAATATATGATGTTACTTGTTGTTCTGAAAACCCTAAGAAACACCTTCCCTACCAATGTGATTTTATGGGATCGTATCTTCGTATGCTATGGGTGTTTATAATTACTATGATGTTCAACAAGTTGAAGAATTTGTTGCTTTTAAGGGTGCTTATTAAATTGCTTCTTTGATTGAAACGTATGATGCTACTCTTAACAAATCTGAAAATTTTGCCATACTTGAATATTGTTATGATAATTATGCTTCTAATGCCTATGTTAAACCATATATTGAGGACTCCTCTACTGTCCAAGAAGAGACTAATATTTTGCAGGAGTCTATGGAAGAAGAAATTGATGAAACTGTGAGCTCATTGGATGAAAAAGATGATGAGGAGAGCGAAGAAAAAAAGGAGGAAGTACGGATTAGCTACCCATGCCCACCTTCTAATGAGAGTAACTCTTCAACTCATACATTGTTTAATTTCCCTTCGTGCTTACCGAAGGATGATTGCTATGATGACTGTTATGATCCCGTTGATTCTCTTCAAATATCCCTTTTTGATGATGCTTGGTTATGCTTGTGGCCAAGATGCCAATATGAATTATGCTTTTGGAGATGAACTTGCTATAGTTCCTTATGATAAACATGAAATTGTTGCTATTGCACCCACGCATGATAGTCCTGTCATCTTTTTGAATTCTCCCGACTACATGATATCGGAAAAGTTTGCACTTATTAAGGATTCATTATATTGATGGGTTGCGTTTTACTATTACACATGATGATTTTGATAGAATATAATATGAATGTGCTTGCTGCTCCTACTTGCAATTATTATGAGAGAGGAACTATATCTCCACCTCTCTATGTTTCCCACACGATAAAATTGCAAGAAACTGCTTATGCTATGTATTGGCCTTTACTTGATGTGCATGAATTGTTCTTGTATGACATGCCGATGCATAGGAAGAGAGTTAGACTTTGTCATTGCTTGATATATGTTGCCTTGTGCTCACTACTAAATGCCAAATCATTGCTAATTAAAATTGGCTTTGATATACCTTGGGATCTGGGTGGATCCATTACTTGAGCACTATATGCCAAGCTTAATGGCTTTAAGGAAAGCGCTGCCAGGGAGACAACCCGGAAGTTTTAGAGAGTCATTTATTTCTGTTGAGTGCTTTCATATAGTTTAAAAACAAAAAAAATAAAAAGGGGAACCTAAAACTTTTTCAAAAAAGAAAAGCGAAAGTGAGAAAGACGAGCATTGTTAAAGTGGGAGCTAGCCTTGAACTTTGTTCATGCTCACGGAAACTTTGTGAATCTTGATTACAGAAAATTTTCAACAAAAATAATTATCCCCTTGTACAATTCCATTGTATTATAAAAATAATGTGCCAAGGTTTTCCTTTAGGATGTTTACAATGCTTGTTGGTTTGTGCGGTGCAGGACAGAAACTTTGGCTGAAGCGCGCGATTTTACATTTTTTACTGGAATGTCAAATGGTTCGGAAACTTTTTGCAATGTCTTTCTATACAAATTCTTTATTTTTCATAATTTTTGCAGAATTTTTCAAGTATCAGAAGTATGGTGAATGTTCAGATTATTACAGACTGTTCTGTTTTAGACAGATTCTGTTTTTGATGCATAGTTTGCTTGTTTTGATGAAACTATCGATTTATATCAGTGGATTAAGCCATGGAAAAGTTATATTACAGTAGCTATAATGCAAAAACAAAATATGAATTGGTTTGCAACAGTACTTAGAGTAGTGATTTGCTTTATTATACTAACGGATCTTACCGAGTTTTCTGTTGAAGTTTTGTGTGGATGAAGTGTTCGACGATCGAGAAGGTCTCGATGTGAGGAGAAGAAGGAGAGGAAAGAGATCAAGCTTGGGGATGCCCAAGGAAACCCAAGTAAATATTCAAGGAGACTCAAGCGTCAAAGCCTGGGGATGCCCCGGAAGGCATCCCATCTTTCTTCAACAAGTATCGGTATGTTTTCGGATTCGTTTCGTTCATGCGATATGTGCAATCTTGGAGCGTCTTTTGCTTTTAGTTTTCACTTTTCTTTTATGCACAATGCTGGTATGAGATAGTCCTTGGTTGATTTATAGAATGCTCTTTGCACTTCACTTATATCTTTTGAGTATGGCTTTATAGAATGCTTCATGTGCTTCGCTTATATCATTTGAAGTTTGGATTGCCTGTTTCTCTTCACATAGAAAACCGCCATTTGTAGAATGATCTTTTGCTTCACTTATACTTGTTAGAGCGTGGGCATATCTTTTGTAGAAAGAATTAAACTCTCTTGCTTCACTTATATCTATTTAGAGAGATGACAGGAACTGGTCATTCACATGGTTAGTCATAAAATCCTACATAAAACTTGTAGATCACTGAATATGATATGGTTGATTCCTTGCAATAGTTTTGCGATATAAAGGTGGTGACATTAGAGTCGTGCTAGTTGAGTAATTGTGAAATTGAGAAATACTTGTGTTGAGGTTTGCAAGTCCCGTAGCATGCACGTATGGTGAACCGTTATGTAACGAAGTTGGAGCATGAGGTATTATTTGATTGCTTTCCTTATGAGTGGCGGTCGGGGACGAGCGATGGTCTTTTCCTACCAATCTATCCCCCTAGGGGCATGCGTAGTAGTACTTTGCTTTGAGGGCTAATAAACTTTTGCAATAAGTATATGCGTTCTTTATGACTAATGTGAGTCCATGGATTATACGCACTCTCACCCTTCCATCATTGCTAGCCTCTTCGGTACCGTGCATTGCCCTTTCTCACCTCGAGAGTTGGTGCAAACTTCGCCGGTGCATCCAAACCCCGTGATACGATACGCACTGTCACACATAAGCCTCATTATATCTTCCTCAAAACAGCCACCATACCTACCTATCATGGCATTTCCATAGCCATTCCGAGATATATTGCCATGCAACTTCCATCATCATATACATGACTTGAGCATTCATTGTCATAATTGCTTTGCATGATCGTAAGATAGCTAGCATGATATTTCCATGGCTTGTCCATTTTTTGATATCTTTGCTATGCTAGATCATTGCACATCCCGGTACACCACCGGAGGCATTCATATAGAGTCATATCTTTGTTCTAGTATCGAGTTGTAATATTGAGTTGTAAGTAAATAAAAGTGTGATGATCATCATTATTAGAGCATTGCCCCAGTGAGGAAATGAGGATGGAGACTATGATTCCCCCACAAGTCGGGATGAGACTCCGGACTTTAAAAATAAATAAAAGAGGCCAAAGAAGCCCAAATAAAAAAAGGCCAAAGAAGCTCACCAAAAGAAAAAAAAAGAAAAAGATGAGAGAAAAAGAGAGAAGGGGCAATGTTACTATCCTTTTACCACACTTGTGCTTCAGAGTAGCACCATGTTCTTCATATAGAGAGTCTCTTGAGTTATCACTTTCATATACTAGTGGGAATTTTCATTATAGAACTTGGCTTGTATATTCCAATGATGGGCTTCCTCAAATGCCCGAGGTATTCATGAGCAAGCAAGTTGGATGCACACCCACTTAGTTTCCAGTTTGAGCTTTCATACACTTATAGCTCTAGTGCATCCATTGCATGGCAATCCCTACTCCTCACATTGACATCAATTGATGGGCATCTCCATAGCCCGTTGATTAGCCGCGTCGATGTGAGACTTTCTCCTTTTTTGTCTTCTCACACAAACCTCCATCATCATATGCTATTCCACCTATAGTGCTATATCCATGGCTTGCGCTCATGTATTGCGTGAGGGTTGAAAAGGCTGAAGCGCGTTAAAAAGTATGAACCAATTGCTCGGCTTGTCATCGGGGTTGTGCATGATTTGAATGCTTTGTGTGGTGAAGATGGAGCATAGCCAGACTATATGATTTTGTAGGGATGAGCTTTCTTTGGCTATGTTATTTCAGTAAGACATAATTGCTTGGTTGGTATGCTTGAAGTATTATTGTTTTTATGTCAAAAGATAGACTATTGCTTTGAATCACTCGTGTCTTAATATTCATGCCATGATTAGATTATGTGATCAAGATTATGCTAGGTAGCATTCCACATCAAAAATTATCTTTTTTATCATTTACCTACTCGAGGACGAGCAGGAATTAAGCTTGGGGATGCTGATACGTCTCCGTCGTATCCATAATTTTTTATTGTTCCATGCCAATATTATACAACTTTCATATACTTTTTGGCAACTTTTTATACTATTTTTGGGACTAACATATTGATCCAGTGCCTAGTGCCAGTTCCTGTTTGTTGCATGTTTTATGTTTCGCAGAAAACCCATATCAAACGGAATCCAAACGGGATAAAAACGGACGGAGAATATTTTTGGAATATTTGGAAAATATGGGAAGAAGAATCCATGCGAGACGGTGCTCGAGGGGGGCACGAGGCAGGGGGGCGCGCCCCTGACCCTCATGGCCCCCCCGTAAGGCGGTTGTTGCTCTTCTTTGGCCGCAAGAAAGCTAATTTTTGGAGAAAAATCTTGGCGAAGGTTTCAATCCAATCGGAGTTACAGATCTCCATATATATACGAAACGGTGAAAGGGCAGAAGACGGGAGCGCATAAACAGGGAGAGACAGAGAGACAGATCCAATCTCGGAGGGGCTCTCGCCCCTCCCATGCCATGGAGGCCAAGGACTAGAGGGGAAACCCTTCTCCCATCTAGGGAGGAGGTCAAGGAAGAAGAAGAAGAAGGGGCCCCTCTCCCCCTCTCTTCTGGTGGTGCCGGAACGCTGCCGTGGCCACCATCATCATCACCGCGATCTTCACCAACAACTCTGCCATCTTCACCAACATCTCCATCACCTTCCCCCCTATCTACAGCGGTCCACTCTCCCGCAACCCGCTGTACCCTCTACTTGAACATGGTGCTTTATGCTTCATATTATTATCCAATGATGTGTTGCCATCCTATGATGTCTGAGTAGATTTTCGTTGTCCTATCGGTCTAGTGAAGTAGTCAATTGCTTAGGGATAATTTCGCAACTCCTACCACCACTTTTCCACACTCGCTATATTTACTTTATTGTTCCTTTATCTAAACAACCCCTAGTTTTTATTTACGCGCTCTTTATATTCTTGCAAACCTATCCAAAAACACCTACAAAGTACTTCTAGTTTCATACTTGTTCTAGGTAAAGCGAATGTTAAGCGTGCGTAGAGTTGTATCGGTGGTCGATAGAACTTGAGGGAATATTTGTTCTACCTTTAGCTCCTCGTTGGGTTCGACACTCTTACTTATCGAAAGAGGCTACAATTGATCCCCTATACTTGTGGGTTATCAGTGGCCCGTGAATTGCCTTTATTCATGGGGTGTTAACCGCCATTCCACGCTTCCCACTGTGCCCGCCTTTTCCGCCACGTACCCCGCATGCATGGCGCCGGGTCGGTGGCGGACGCGCGGGATATGGCAAGGCGCACCATGGCAGATACCCATGTGCCTTTGATTGGTGCGGGGAGGGCGGTCGACGACCCCGCTCGTTGCCAATGGCTTTAATGAGCCGGATTCGAAAGAGCCCTTCTGGGAAGGCATAGCACCAGCCCCCAGCTCTTCCTGCCTGGCTATAAAAGGGGAGTTGGGCGGAGGAAGGAGGGGCATCCCCTTGCGTGGGCGCGGTCGCGGCCGTCCCTTTGCGGAGGCGACTAGATCTTCCTCTCGCCAGAGAGCTGCGACAGTTAAGTTAGAGCCAGACGCTCAAGAGAGAGGCGCTGGGCGTGATCGCGGTCGGCGAGGCGGTCGAGGCAGAAGAGGGCGCTGAAGGGGAGCACCCGCAGCGCCGCCGTCTCCTCCCGCTTCGTCAAGCGGCCATGTCGGAGACACGGCGCTGGAGTTCATCCTGCAGCTGCGCGAGCCGCCGCACAGCCGCCTTCGCCTTCCTGAGGCGTTCGCGAGGGTGCTGGAGGTGGACCGGCCATCGAGGTTGAGGCTTCACATGAAGGGATGTTGCAATGGTGACATGTGGGCGAACACGAAGTTCCCCGTCCCTCATGTAATGCTTCTTCGTCGTGGTTGGAAAACCTTCACATGCACCCACTGCCTGATCAAGGGGCACGTCCTCCACTTCAAATTGGTGGAGGCTTGTAGCGACCCGACCCGAATGGATCAAGTCTCTGTGCTTAAGTGTCATCCCTGGATCGGTATGCTGAAACACACAGTACTTGAGGATTTATAACAGAGGTAAATCACATGTATAAAGTAACGTAAATACTATTACCTCAATCCAAAATAGCGGAAGTAAGAACAAGGTTGTGGATTCCCATCAACACCCACGGCAAAGTTGAGTGCAGAAATCGTAACCCTAACGTATCACTTACTCGTCGTAAGATTCCTGCAACATGAGACGTTGCAGCCACAAAGGGTCAGTACATTGAATGTACTGGCAAATTCACACCATAGGATAATGATGAATAAAGGCTATCACTACATGCATATTTGGCTGGTGGAAAAGCTCTATGGTTATAATGTTTTTGCGAAAAGCCAATTTTTTCCTACATCAAAGGAATATATTTTATTTAACGACAAAGTTGGTTGATAAATATTGAGAAGGTTCCTCCAAATCAATCCCAAAATAATAATCATTAACCCAATCAAATTAATTAAATAAAGTGTTGAGATCAACATGATAATTCAAGAACCAGAGACTCAAGATGTCCATAAGCGGGGAAACGGCTAATCATGATTAGTTTGTACACTCTGCAGAGGTTTGCGCACTTTTCCCCACAAGACTCGATCTCCTCCGTTAGATTTCTCGCACTACATGGTGTTTGAGAAACGGATGACCGAGACACAGTCTTTCAGAAGCATTAACTCTTTACTTTGGGTGGACAGTTACACCTACTTTCCCTCTACATCTGCTAGCCCACCACTGAAAGAGGTCACACAACATACTCAACTATGCCAGAGCCCATAATGGCTTGTGGCTGCACACGGAAGTTTCTAGCACGAATAATCTTATGATCCCTTTGAGCCCGGGTGGCGGACCATAGGAGGATCACACGGTATATCCCCGGGATCTCCTAGGACAACACTGGATTCCCCAGGTGCCCAAAACAAGCAATCCACCCAGATGTGTATTAAAGTTGCCACCTTAAGTTGAACCATTAAATAACAATCTCACATCTGTCATGGATTCACTCACCCCAAACCATGTCTACGAGCATAGCATAGCAATAATAACATAACGTAGAAGTAACTCCCAACGTTTGAATGCAGGACAATAGGTTCCTACCTCATCAACTACTTCCCAATACCCACATGTTATCAAGTCCTACTCATGCAATGTTTGAGAGTGCAACTAATGCATAAAAACTGGGTATGAAAGGGATATGATCAAAGTCTGAACTTGCCTGTACTGTTGATGAAGATGATTCGCACTCATAACTCCTGATAGTTCTACTCGTCACACTCCTTCAATCTATCGTAATCAAGCAATAGTAACCACACATAAGCAATCACTCAAAAGATCGGAAAGAACGAAGAAGACAATTCGGAAAACATCAAAACCAAGAAAATAACTCTTGCAACATAAAACAATTTCTAACAGGACCAAAATTATGTGAATTTGGCCTTATCAGAAAGTTTAGGTCAAGAGCTTCGATTTGTAACAAGAATCAAATCAAACGGAGTTATAAAACTCAAGTTATGAACAAAAGAAGTTTGAATTCAAATCTGTTTAAAAACAAATTTTAGATTTTCAAAAAAATGTTTAAGTTGTTTTACTGGATAGAGGAGATCATAACAAATAAGTGGGCGTTGGCTTCGTTTGATTTGGACTAACGAGCAAAAACTAGTGACCGATTGAAGTACATGGACTAATCTGTAAATAAAGTATTCACGGATTGGTCCCTAGCTGAAATAAAAAGAAAAAAGAAAAAAAACTATCGAGCGAACGCTCGCTACAGAATGCTAACGAACGAGAACCGTTCGCTACCGAATATTACGGACGAACATCCGCTAAATAACTTAACCATAAAACTAAACCGATCAAATAAAATAAAACCAAACTAATAAAAAATAGACGAATCTAGTGGTTTTACCGGTTCAGGGAAAATAAACCGGCGGCAGCGGCTACTCCGGCGAGATGGCGCGCGGTTCCGGCGAGCGAGCGGCGCGGCGCGGAGGCGAGCGCGCGACGAGGCGGCGGAGGGGCGCGGCACGGCGGCAGGCGGCGGCGCGAGCAGCGGCGGGGCAAAGCAGCGGCGGCGGCGCTGGTGGTGTGCAACGGCGGCGACGCGGAAAGTGCGGCGAGATGCGGGCGTCGGCGGCGGCGCTGCGAGGCGAGCTGGCGGCGGGAACGGGACCAGGGGCTGCGCCCTCGCCTTTTAAAGGCGGAGGAGGAGGCGGTTGCGTGGGGGAAGGGCAGGGAGGCCGGGCGAAGCACGGCGGCGGCGATGCGTGCTCGCTCGGGACTCCGTCCCGAGCTGGAAGACAAGCGAGGCGTGGGGTCGGGCCAGCTGGGCCGTGGCCTGGCGATTTGCTGGGCCGGCCCAGTTCGGCAGAGAGAAGGTTTTTTTAAACCATTTTTCACAGACAACAAAAATAATAAAACAAAATAAATTAAAAATATTATATAGGCATATAATATATCAAAATTTTCAGAAAAAGATTTCCTACATCCTGAACATTTTTCTAACGTCAAATAAAATACTCAAAAATTCAAATAAAGCAAAGAGTGCTACTGCTCTAATAAACTCCACTAAAAATTATTTTAAAAATACCAAAATTATTTCAAAATTATTTCTCTCCAATTTTATATTGTAGGGAATCATTTTACCCTAATTTCCATATATTTTATTTTTGGAGAAAAATAATTTGAATAAAATCCAAATAACTTCAAATTGAAAGTAATTTCCAAAAGGACTTTAAATTTGATCCTTTTAAACTTCCAACTCATATTTCATATGTTTTGAAGAAGTCATTTTATCTTCTCTCATGAAAATCATTGAGTTGCTTAATGTTTCTGAATTTAAAATATGATCAAATGAAATTCTAATATTTTCAACAACCCTTTTCGTTTAAATAAATGGAAGAAGTCATGTCATCTTCTCTCTAGGGTTTTATGATGAAAAGTATTTGAATTCACGAAGACCAGAAAGCAAAGGTGAAAGGTTGGGAAACTCATTTCATTCCCTCTCATTTAACTTTCAAAAAGTTTCGAATTTCACTCACTTTCAGTAAATCAATCACACAATCAATCAAATCTATCTATTTAATATAACATTCCAAAATTTAGAATTTTGGGATGGTACAAACCTACCACCCTCTAAATGAATCTCTCCCTCGAGATTCGGAGAGGCTAGAAAGAAATAGGTTAGGTTTGGGGGTCTTCTCAAAATCCATCAATCGTCTCCGGGGTCTCGGGTGCTACCACCCTTAGAAGCATTGTTACGGTTCCATCAAAACTCATATACTCCATCCTTATTCTTGACAGTGTCGGTCTTCTCAGATTCTCAGGAAAAATTCCTTCTCTGGGCTCTTCAGGTAGTGGCATAACCTTTTCCTCAATACTTATGTCCTTTCATCCGGGTACGGTTCTTCCGAGACTGGGTCTTCTTAGCTCACGGGTCTGGCGCCAATACTAAACAACTATTGATATCTCATGGTGGTCAACAATTTATGGTTTCCCCTGCAGGAAATGGGTCTGGGTTGAACATCACCGTATATCCTACGATTGGCAAGAGCTGCCTTGTACGAAGGAAAATTACAATACCATTCTAAGGTTTAAACAAGGTTTTGATCGTCGTCGCTCTGCTATAGGCAAGTCACTCAGATTTACCATCCCATATAGCAAAGGCGAATAATAAGAGTAAGTCGGTATGGTGATCAATCCATCCCGCACCCAAATCATTACCTTGTATATGGTTTAGCGAATCTCGCATTCTAACACTCGGTCATCCTCACAAGCATTACAGAATTTCTCTTGTCGACGAACCAGGTTCGAATAAATCCATTGATTCTGCAATCCAAACAAACATCTATCGTTCCTTCACAATTCTCAGGTTTAGCGTTACTCCTATAAGATCGTCTGTCGATAAAATCGTAACTTCTTCCAGGGTTTTTCCTTCAGCAAGAGTGTGCTTGCTTCTTGGGAGGTCCTGGGGCCTGTGGGTTATGGCCCATCTCATCACTTGTAAACCTTGAACTCATCATCGGGGCAACTGTTCATTATTCCAACATCCAACTTCCTGGCATTCTTAAATCCATCCAATTGTACTGCCTGTCACAGCCCCAGAAATGTTTGTAATTAGTTGCATCTGCATCCATGCATCATGTTTAATTTTCAAAGGAAATTTGAATTGGGGATGACCAAGCCCTAGCACTAAACCAATTCAAGGTTCAACTAAAAACATTTTTTCAATGAACCCAAATGGCCTTAAAAAATGTTCATCATTTTTGAAAAATGCTGGAAACAGTAACCAGAGATGATGCACATTTTTCTATGACATTTGGATTTTTGAATCAATTCATATTGTATTTTAATTGGGGTTATTAATTCATATAAAATATTTAGTAGCTCCAATACTTCTGATTTTTGGTGAGGGACTTTGGAATAATCCAACTAGTCCCTACAAGGATTATCAGAAGCAACAAAAATGATTTAGTGTCTAAAACTAAATCAAAACAAATTACAGAAAATGTAAAACAGAAGAAGAGAGAGAGTTTACCTGGCAGCCCACTTACCCGGCCCAGCCTACCTGGCTCTGCCAGTCGTCCTCAACCTCGTGCCAGAGGGCACGAGGGCATGTGCCCGCCGCCCGTGCGTACGCGCCGTGCCACCTCCTGGTTGCCTGCTTCCCCTGGCCTCCTTTAACGTCGCCACGCACACCCCCCCGACCCCTCTCACTCTCCCCCATGGCGTCCTCTCCTCTGCTCCCTCTCTCTTGCCCGGACCGAACGCACCCGTCGCTGCCATCCAAATCCGAGCGCTGGCCACCGTCATCGTCTCGCCTCCACCAGCTGTCCAAAAGCTTTGCCAAGCCCCGATTAACCTCTCCACCGAAGGACGCGAGCCCGAAGGCCCCGCATCAACGCCACCATCGCCGTCTTCGAGCTCTGCTCCGCCAGATGCCACCGCCCGATTCGTCGTCCGTAGTTCGTCCCCGAGCCTGACAAGACCTCCATACAACTCCCTGTGAGCCCCTCACCCTTCCCCCTCATACCCCGTGGTGGATTTGGTCTGCTAGCTCGATTCCCGCCATCACCGAGAGCTTCCGCCGTCGTGTCTCATCGCCGCCGTGGCCTGAGCTCGATCTGCTCACGTCCGAGCACGCGGTAGTGCTCCAGGAGCTCCCCTGGTGCTCCTGCGCCGCTCAACCTGCTCGCTAGCAAGCTGCAGCCCCGCGCCCCGGCCAAGCCCGAGCATCGCCGCTGCAAAGCTCATCGCCGGCGCCGCTACAGCCCGCATCAGCTCCAGCCACCACCACCATCGTACGCGCCCTGCTGCGGGTGTTCCAACGCACCCGTCCGCGCGACCTCCCGTCGCCGGAGTTGGCCGGACGAGCGACCTCGCCATGCCCTGTTTACGCCGGCGGCTAAATGCCGATTAGAACTGACGTGGAGCATTAGGTTAGGTGCTAATCACTCGGTTAATTAACCCCTAGTGTATGACATGTGGGACCGCTGCTGTTAAAAACACGGGTTAAGTTAAATAACCCCCTGTTAACTCTCTATCTCACTGACATGTGGGCCCCGGTGTCAGGTTTAACCTGGACCGGCCCCTGTTGACTTGCTGACGTCACACTGAGGTCATGATGACGCAGTTAATCATTTGCTGGATTAAAAATAATCAAGGAAATGCCAGAAAATAGTTAAAACTTCTAAAATTCATAGAAATTCAACCGTAACTCCAAATGAAATAAGTTATATATGAAAAATTATCAAAAAAATGCAATCTATCCATCTGTACCATTTTCATGCATGTTGGAACAACTTATAGTTGCTGAATAGGGCAAATCAAATGTTTGGCATTTAAATAATCACATATGGAGTTTGAATTTGAACCTTTGGTTCAAACCAACTACATTTAATCTGATTGCTAGTTGCATTAGCTCAAACACTAGCATATTGCCATGTTATGATCATGCATCATTGTTGCATTGCATTGATTGTGTTCTTTCTCTGTTGCCGGTGGTTGTGTCCCCCCCCCTCAGTAGACATATGTTCCGATGATTAGTTCGATGACACCGATGAAGAGCTATACTATCTTCAGAAGTACCAGGCAAGCAAAACCCCTTGTTCATTATGATATAATCCCACTCTCTTGCTCCTACTCTCTTTTACAGCATTAGGACAACAATGTTTCAACTGTTACATGATGCGGTAGTTGAACCCCTTTCCTCTGCATGACCTGTCATTGCCACAGTAAATAGATGAAACCTACTAGCATGAGTAGGAGTTGTTTGAGCCCTGATGTGCCTACTCATTCATGCTTGTTGTCATGCCTGCTACTGCTTAGGGTTGAGTCAGGTCTGATTCATCGGGGATGAATTGGAATGTGGTGAACATGTCTTACTGTTGAGAGCTAAGTGTGTGAACACGATTTGGTAAAGGTAGCAGTGAGAGGCCATGTAGGAGTACATGGTTGGTTGTCTCATTGAAACCGTCCTTAGGAACTGAGTTCTGTGTTTGTGATCCATGAACAGTTACTACCACACATTGGGTTCCGGTAACTCGACCCCTCTCGGCTTATTAACCGCCTCAATCTCTGTCCAGGAGTTGCAACTAGTTTATGGTGTTTGTAGGTTGTGTTAGTAGTCTACCAAGTGGCACCCGGTACAGGTGGGCTTGGGACAGACTAGGCACCGTGGCACGGTGTACCAAGCGTAGATCCATCCGTCGAGGTGGGCTTGGGAACCCTGCACACATCGTTTGGGGCCGTGAGCGACACCCCGGCCGGATCTCCTTGCGGATGGAACCCGAATAGGCGATAAACCTGGACTAGAGACTTGCGTGGTTAGTCAGGTCGTGGCCGACTCCCTCGCCAGGCTTCGGCTTGAAGGTTGCCGAGATACATGACGTGTACATGGTGGTAAGTGGCGAGAGCGTGTGTGACGAAGTACACCCCTGCAGGGTTAACATCATTTATTCAAATAGCCGTGTCCGCGGAAAAGGACTTCTGGGTTGCCTGTACAGTTCATAGACAAGTGAAAGTGGATACTCTAAAATGCGCAAGATAAGCGTGAGTGCTATGGATGGCGTTCTCGTAGGGAGACGGGAGCGGATCCATAGTGGTGTATTGATATGGTGAATATGTGGACTCGTGTGTGCCACCTCAAAAGAGTTACTTGCAGTCGTAGTTCAGGATAGCCACCGAGTCAAAGCTGGCTTGTTGTAGTCAAACTCCACCACCCCTTTGTTGATACTGATGCATATGTAGATAGTTCTGATGTAAGTCTTGCTGGGTACATTTGTACTCACGTTTGCTTAATTTATGTTTTTGTAGAGAGACGTCAGTCTCACTAGTAGTTCCGCGTGGACTTCGACGTTAGCTTGTTACCTCAGCTACGATCTTGTACCCTTGGGAGGGTCTTGTAGATGGTCGGGCTTCTCAGCCTTCTTCATTTGTAGTTGTCTGTACTCAGACAAGTTAAGCTTCTGCATGTGCTTGTTGCTTGTATGCTCTGTATGTTGGGTCATGAGACCCATGTTTGTAATACTTGACTCTTCGGAGCCTTATGAATCAATACTTTGAGTCGTAGAGTTTTGTTGTGATGCCATGTTGTATTTGCACATATCGAGCATATTGTGTGTATGATTTTGAAATGCTTGGTATGTGTGGGATCCGACAACCTAGTTGTCTATCCTTGGTAGCCTCTCTTATGGGTAAATGTAGTCTACTGCTTCCACTGAGCCATGGTAGTCTGCTACAGCCCGGGGTTCCCGGAGTCCTGTTAGCCCAGTTGCTACTGCTCCAGAACACTTAGACTGGCCGGCATGTGTCCTACTTCGATCCTGTGTCTGTCCCTTCGGGGAAATGTCACGCGGTGTATACCGGAGTCCTGTTAGCCTGCTACAGCCCGTTTTACTGGAGTCCTGCTCGCCCAGCTGCTACAGCCCGGATTCACTCGCTGTTGACCGACACGTTCGATGCTGGGTCATGTATGCCTGTCCCTGTAAGTTAGTGCCACTTTGGGTTTATGACTAGTCATGTCGGCCCGGATTCTTTGTCATATGGATGCTAGTGACACTATAATATACGTGAGCCAAAAGGCGCAAACGGTCCCGGGCCAGGTAAGGTGGCACCCGTGGGAATACCGTGCGTGAGCCGCAAAGTGATATGATGTGTTACATGCTAGATCGGTGTGACTTAGGATTGGGGTCCTGACACTGTCTCTCTTCCTTCTATTTGTACCAAACTAAGACATGATTACTCTGACTCATCACGGAGTCACAATTGCTCCATTACCAACATTCTACTTCCTTTATATCCAATAGTACTTCATCTCTTCATATTCTTGGGGTGTCCCACATATCGAGATAAAACTCGTACTTATTTTGTCCAAGGTCCACTCCGTGGAATATCATAATCCTTTCCAGGGGTCAAGGGTCCTCATAGGGTACTACGACCCTTAAATTGCACAAACTCATCCATAGACCATATTTCTCATATCCTCGAAAATGGTCAAGATCTTTCTTCATAGAGTAACAACTCATAAAATCCAAATCAGTACCAACGATGCTAACTTTATTGATTCCCCAATGATTACAATCTCCTGCTTTTTCCATTACATGCCTCAACTCAACACCTCAATATAAAGAATTGTTCCCACTACTACTACTATATTTCTCACAGACTCAACTATTTATCACAAGTCTCCTTCTCTTTGGGACAATCCCTGGCAAAGTGCCATGCTTCATTACAACGAAAACATATTACTCCCGACAAGTCTCATGGTTTCCTTTTTGGGCAACTGCTGAAGTAGTGCCCTGATTCCTTGCACCTGTAGCAGGTGATATGACTCAGGTCCTTCCTGGTATCCAATCTACTTCTCTTCCTGGACTTTTCCGTTCCAATCAGGGCTTCTATTTCCTGTGGGTCATACTCCACTTCCTCTGTCGGGAATTCTACTAGATCCCCATTTAGACAATTCTAGGAGATGTGTCCTTCTTCTCCACATGAATAACAAGACTTGGTGTAGGGTTTAATTGGGCCTTCTTCGGGTGTGTCCTCCACCTCTTCCCTCCTCACACGTTCTTCTGAAATTTCCATGAGGGTTCCTTTCATTGCTTCTTTCTTTTGCTGGATGGTTCTTTGTACCATGGGGTAAATGTGACACTGAGCAGGGTAGTGGGTATTCCCTTCACACAAGAAACAAGTGATCTGCCTAGTTGGGCATTCTTCAGCTGGGTGACTTCCTTCACAATTAGGGCATTCACCCTTGTGTTCTTTATGGTTGTGTCCTATTTCTCCACAAATCTTACATGCACAAGGCTTCTTCTCTTTAGGTTCGCATGGCTTTCGGGTAAGACGGGACCTCAGTAGAATCGTCTTGAATTCATCCCAAGCATTGGTTCCTTTCCATCCTTGTATGGCTTGATGTATCTCTCGCCATTTTGCAGCACCTTGTGTGATCTTTCGTAGGGTGTATGGAACCATATACTCTCCTTCAATACCATGCTCCTTCATGCGATCTTCCATGTTCCGTATCCAGTGTGCTACCTCCGGTTGTGTCATGAATCTCGGAAATACTCGTCCATCTCTATTCATCCTCTTTTGGGATCCAAGGGTTTTGGGGTGAGATAAGAGAGATCGAGAGGGAATGCGCACAATACAAACAAAAGTTTTGAAAAGACAGATTTTATTTTGTGGCTGTCGGAAAAACATCAAACAAATGACAGCTCACAATCGTCGAATCTAACGTAGGTATATAACAGGGGTTTGGTCTTCTAAAGGTTAATAAATCTTTGATGTCGTCAAAATCTTTGATTCTTGTTCATGTCTCCGATGGCTCCTTCCGATCGTGCTTGTCCTTCAAAGTTCTTTTGCCAGGCCATTTATGTTGACGCGAAGTGATGTCCTTTAATATTCCTAGAGTTGCGTTCCAAAAGTCTGGGTTTCAACATCCTTGGCATGAACCATGGTCCTACTGTCCTTCAGTTCCTGACGAATCACTGGTATCTTGAGGTTTTGCTCCACCAGCTTGGCTACTTTCAGCTTCTCGGTCCTGAGCTTTTCACGAAATGCTTCCTTGTCAAATACAGCTTCCTGCAGGTCCATCTTAAAGTTCTATGTAATACTCCAGATCCTGGTGATACACCAGCTAAGGTTTAAAACTTCATATTTTGCTGATAGGTGCTCCATTAGCCTTATACCATCCAATCCTTCCGAAGAAATGCATGCTTAACTCAGCATGGTGACAAATGTCTAAGCGGGCGATAACATCATGGACAGCCGTGTTTATGCCCATGTGTCTGCCATGAGCTATCTCCTGCCTTTGGGTTTTCTTGACAAAAACTTTGAGTTTTGACGCTCCATGTTCCGGTATTTCTCTAACACACCTTCATCTCAGGTATCGGCAACTTCAATAGTCTAACAAATTTCCATAAGGCTGGATCATAGGAAAAGTCTTCGTAGTGTTGTCTTTGGTTCAGGGTGAAGATCTTCATCTAAAATATGTAAGCCAGGGGTTCTTCAGTAAAGAAATTCAGAAGGGTCCGAGAATAACTTAAGTGGATCCTATTCAGAGCCTTCCAAATCACTTCACTCTGGAATTTCTTCAGAGCCTTCAAATTCTCCTAGTCTTCGGAGTCTTCAACCTTTGCAGTTTGCATTATCATAATGCACGGTAAAATCCTCTTTATTTCAAAGTGGTCTTAGTTGTTGGATATCTTCTCAGAATGGTCTCATCAGCTGAATCTTCGCGTGGTCAAAAGAGGAAAGGGGTATAGTCTAACTAAAAGGGAATATTTGATAAAACTCAGAAAAGAAGAGAGGTAAAAGATCTTTTTGAAAATGAAGTTGTTGAGAAAATCTTTCCTATGGGTTTGCCAGTTTCTAGGGGTCACGTCCTACAGTCAACATGTGCTCTGATACCATCTTGTAGCGACCCGACCTGAATGGATCAAGTCTCTGTGCTTAAGTGTCATCCCTGGATCGGTATGCTGACACACACAGTACGCGAGGATTTATAATAGAGGTAAATCACATGTATAAAGTAACGTAAATACTATTACCTCAATCCAAAATAGTGGAAGCAAGAACAAGGTTGTGGATTCCCATCAACACCAACGGCAAAGTTGAGTGTAGAAATCGTAACCCTAACGTATCACTTACTCGTCGTAAGATTCCTGCAACATGAGACGTTGCAGCCACAAAGGGCCAGTACATTGAATGTACTGGCAAATTCACACCATAGGATAATGATGAATAAAGGCTATCATTACATGCATATTTGGCTGGTGGAAAAGCTCTATGGTTATAATGTTTTTGCGAAAAGCCAATTTTTTCCTACATCAAAGGAATATATTTTATTTAACTACAAAGTTGGTTGATAAATATTGAGAAGGTTCCTCCAACTCAATCCCAAAATAATAATTATTAACCCAATCAAATTAATTAAATAAAGTGTTGAGATCAACATGATAATTCAAGAACCAGAGACTCAAGATGTCCATAAGCGGGGACACGGCTAATCATGATTAGTTTGTACACTCTGCAGAGGTTTGCGCAATTTTTCCCACAAGACTCGATCTCCTCCGTTAGATTTCTCGCACAACATGGTGTTTGAGAAACGGATGACCGAGACACAGTCTTTCAGAAGCATTAACTTTTTACTCTGGGTGGACAGTTACACCTACTTTCCCTCTACATCTGCTAGCCCACCACTGAAAGAGGTCACACAACATACTCAACTATGCCAGAGCCCATAATGGCTTGTGGCTGCACACGGAAGTTTCTAGCATGAATAATCTTATGATCCCTTTGAGCCTAGGTGGCGGACCGTAGGAGGATCACACGGTATATCCCCGGGATCTCCTAGGACAACACTGGATTCCCCAGGTGCCCAAAACAAGCAATCCACCCAGATGTGTATTAAATTTGCCACCTTAAGTTGAACCATTAAATAACAATCTCACATCTGTCATGGATTCACTCACGCAAACCACGTCTACGAGCATAGCATAGCAATAATAGCATAACGTAGAAGTAACTCCCAAGGTTTGAATGCAGGACAATAGGTTCCTACCTCATCAACTACTTCCCAATACCCACATGTTATCAAGTCCTACTCATGCAATGTTTGAGAGTGCAACTAATGCATAAAAACTGGGTATGAAAGGGATATGATCAAAGTCTGAACTTGCCTGTACTGTTGATGAAGATGATTCACACTCATAACTCCTGATAGTTCTACTCGTCACACTCCGATCAATCTATCGTAAGCAAGCAATAGTAACCACACATAAGCAATCACTCAAAAGATCGGAAAGAACGAAGAAGACAATTCGGAAAACATCAAAACCAAGCAAATAACTCTTGCAACATAAAACAATTTCTAACAGTACCAAAATTGTGTGAATTTGGACTTATCAGAAAGTTTTGGTCAAGAGCTTCGATTTGCAAAAAGAATCAAATCAAACGGAGTTATAAAACTCGAGTTATGAACAAAAGAAGTTTGAATTCAAATCTGTTTGAAAAACAAATTTTAAATTTTCAAAAACATGTTGAAGTTGTTTTACTGGATAGAGGAGATCATAACAAATAAGTGGGCCTTAGTTTCGTTAGATTTGGACTAACGAGCAAAAAGTAGTGACCGATTGAAGTACAGGGACTAATCTGTAAATAAAGTATTCATGGATGGATCCCTGGCCAAAATAAAAAGAAAAAGAAAAAAAACTATCGAGCGATCGCTCGCTACAGAATGCTAACGAATGAGAACCGTTCGCTACCGAATATTACGGACGAACGTTCGCTAAATAACTTAACCATAAAACTAAACCGATCAAATAAAATAAAACCAAACTAATAAAAAACGGACGGATCTAGCGGTTTTACCGGTTCAGGGAAAATAACCCGGCGGCGGTGGCTACTCTGGCGAGATGGCGCGCGGTTCCGGCGAGCGAGCGGCGCGGCGCGGAGGCGAGCGCGCGGCGAGGCGGAGGAGGGGCGCGGCGCGGCGGCAGGCGGCGGCGCGAGCAGCGGCGGGGCAAAGCGGCGGCGGCGGCGCTGGTGGTGTGCAGCGGCGGCGACGCAGAAAGTGCGGCGAGATGCATGCATCGGCGGCGGCGCTACGAGGTGAGCTGGCGGCGGGAACGGGATCCAGGGGCTGCGCCCTCGCCTTTTAAAGGCGGAGGAGGAGGCGGTTGCGTGGGGGAGGGGCAGAGGAGGCCGGGCGAAGCACAGCGGCGGCGATGCGTGCTCGCTCGGGACTCCGTCCCGAGCTGGAAGACGAGCGAGGCGCGGGGTCGGGCCAGCTGGGCCGTGGCCTGGCGATTTGCTGGGCCGGCCCAGTTCGGCAGAGAGAAGGTTTTTTTAAACCATTTTTCACAGACAACAAAAATAATAAAACAAAATAAATTAAAAATATTATATTGGCATATAATATATCAAAATTTTCAAAAAAAGATTTCCTACATCCTGAACATTTTTCTAACTTCAAATAAAATACTCAAAAATTCTAATAAAGCAAAGAGTGCTACTGCTCTAATAAAATCCACTAAAAATTATTTTAAAAATACCAAAATAATTTCAAATTTATTTCTCTCTAATTTTATATTGTAGGGAATCATTTTACCCAAATTTCCATATATTTTATTTTTGGAGAAAAATAATTTGAATAAAATCCAAATAACTTCAAATTGAAAGTAATTTCCAAAAGGACTTTAAATTTGATCCTTTTAAACTTCCAACTCATATTTCATATGTTTTGAAGAAGTCATTTTATCTTCTCTCATGAAAATCATTGAGTTGCTTAAAGTTTCTGAATTTAAAATATTATCAAATGAAATTCTAATATTTTCAACAACCCTTTTCGTTTAAATAAATGGAAGAAGTCATGTCATCTTCTCTCTAGGGTTTTATGATGAAAAGTATTTGAATTCACGAAGACCAGGAAGCAAAGGTGAAAGTTTGGGAAAGTCATTTCATTCCCACTCATTTAACTTTCAAAAAGTTTCGAATTTCACTCACTTTCAGTCAATCAATCACACAATCAATTAAATCTATCTATTTAATATAACATTCCAAAATTTAGAATTTTGGGATGTTACAAGGCTGACCTGCTCTCCATCAAGGTTTTTGGGCACTCGGGAATCCGGCTAGGGTGCTGCGCGGAGAGCTCGACCGACGACGAGAGCTCTTCCTCGAGGGATAGCGACGAGGAGGACACCGGTGGGGAGGACGACAGGGATGGGTCCGACTAAACGTCGGACGCACCGTCCCCGAGCGGTGTCGGGAGCACCATCACCTGCACCTGGTCTTCCCCCGGCAGAGCGACTTGCTGGGGGATGTTTCTTGGCGGTGGCTTCTCAAGCCAGCTCCTTGAATTTCTCGGGGCCGCCGCTTCGAGTGGCCGGCGCTAGAAGGCCGCAGAAGACGAAGAAGGCGAGTGGCGGGCCGTCAAGTCGGAGTATGATGGCATCGATGCCTTCATCGCTTATTGCCGGCCCGCTGCCTCATCTTTCGGCTTCTCTCCCAGCGCCGTCATCACCAGCCTTCTTCTGGACGGCCGCCGGGGGATCCTCTTGGTGTCTTCCGTCGTGTGTACCTCGCCTAGTCACTCCTTTTCCCTCCTGCCATCTTGATCCGCTTCCTGAGGGGAGGGACAAGAAAGGGATTACGGGCACCTTATCTTGTTTTTTAGATCTTAAGCCTGCGGGAACTTGTCGAATTTGAACTCTGTAACCCCTAGCTTATGCTTACATTCCGTATGAATTGTACTTGTTAAATCAACGTATTAATGAAGAAAAAGGGGGTTTGTCGGGTCCTTTCGTGCGTGAATGAGGCTCACACCAAGGAACGGGTCCTTGCCATTTTTTTAAGTAAACAATGCCCCTCGGCAACCGGCCTTGCCATCCTCCCGCTTTATACCACGACTACGCTCACGCCTTTGGCGGAGGCAGGGTGTCGGTGTACAAAAAGAGGGGCACGCTTTTGTACCCCTTTACCTATGCACGGGCAGTCTGAGCCACGCCCACGGTCACACCAAGCAGAACAGGGGAGGTGAGACAAGGTAAGACCGAAGCCCAAGATAATCAGAGCAACACCAAGGCCGAGACCACAAGGAGCAGAGGGACGAAGCAGGCTCCCCCGGCAAGACCCTTGCCGGGGCAGCCTCAGCAGCCCCGGCAAGAACCTTGCCGGGGCAGCTCGCCCCACACCAACAGAGCGAGCCACCCTAGAGCCCACGGTCCCCAACGCCATCATCCACATGGGGCAGGGCTCGGGAAGGCACCTCTGTGGTGGCATGCAGATCTTTGTGAAGACATATTCAAGATCAGATGAGGATTATAAGACAACGATCCTCGGCAAGATCCTTGCCGAGGAAGGCCACCAGACCCCCAGCAAGGCCCTTGCCGGGGACGACAGCACGCTACGGCAAGACCCTTGCCGGGCCACATGGCAAGACCCTTGCCGGGCCACCCGGCAAGGCCCTCACCAAGGACGCCAGCAGGGCCACCGCCAGGCCCACGCCAACCAAGCTTCCACCACCGTTCACATGCAGCTGCCAGCCCAACCAGCTGGGCGGGCACCTGCGTGGCAACATGCAGCCCCCAGGCCAACTCATCGAGCGCCTGCGTGGCTGCATGCAGATCTTCGTGAAGGCTCCACCACCGCGCCACCTCAGCTGCCTGCCTGCCTACATGGCGCCACACGCATCGCTGGCCAAGGCGCATGTCGAAGCAAGGATGAGCGGCGAAGAACGGGACGGGCCTCGCCCCCGTCCCCGCTAAAGCAGGGGGACACCTAAGCTACGCATTAAATGCGTCTTGTCCTGTAATACGAGCGATAAGCTCAGGGCACTGTGCGCCTTTCCACCTCCTGTGTGCCACTGTGGCAGCCCCTTTCAACTATAAAAGGAGGCCCATGGCATACTGGAGAATGATTCGGCTCTTTCGAACCACGCACTCACCATAGCTAGTTCGAGAGCTCAAGAACTCTCTGAAATACACCCACCAAAGCAGGACTAGGGTTTTACGCATCCTCACGGCCCGAACCTGGGTAAATGCTCCTTGTGCTGGCTACTGATCCTGCTCTTCTTGCAACCCTGCACCCCGGCAACCGTAGTAGGGATTCTTGTGATCCCACAGGTGTCGTTTCCTCGACATCTTTGGCGCGCCAGGTAGGGGGCAGAATTGTGAGAATCTGGCCTAGTAGCTAACCTAGTGGTCCTTCATCGCCCTTGGCTCCTGAGAAGAAGGCGGCCGGAGGAACGACGCCGGCGCGGCAACAGAAAAGCTAAGTCATTCAGAGCTTTGAGTTATTTCCTCCTATATATAAGGTTATCGTCCTCGGAGATTTTGCCTATGTATGAGAGACCTGCACGCAAAGGGGCCCTCCCACAATTGGCAACACCTTTGATCTGTTTCGAGTCCGCTCAACAGCTCAAGCGGCTGTGTCGAGAGTGGCGGGGTAGCCTTCCGCACCTGGCAACGCTCTCGATTCTGACTTGAGTCAAGCTCGACAGTTCGGGCGGCCGCGCTAAAGGCAGCAAGGTGGTTTGCCCGGCAGCAAGCACACCCGGCAGGGCAATGGGGATCCGTCCCCAAGATGCCGCCCTGGGTTTACGCGCCGGCAAACCTACCCAGGTAGCGTAGGGTGGACATACAAAGGAAAATCAAACAGGAAAATAACATGCATGATACTGAAAGTGCTGCAGAGTTATATTACATTGAATTGTTGCTGCGGTTCTAACTAGAGATAGCGATTGTCTTGGTTGTGAACCTGCAGCGGCGATAAAGAGCGGGGTGCCTAATCCCGGCGCTGGCCCTCCACCCTCTGAATTTCACCGACTCGGCTGATGATGGGCTTGATGCGCTCCCTGAGCGGCGCGAGGTCAGTACCCTCCGGCATGCTCTCCAGCGCGGCGTCGAAGTCGCGGTCGGGGTACCAATGCGCCACCTTGGTGAGAACCTTGGTCATGGCACCCTGGCAAAGCCTCCGGGACTTGTCGGCCAGTGAGGCCGCCCGGTTGGCGTGGAGCCGCTCCAGAGCGCCGACGACCTTCTCAAAGAACATGGTCAGGCTGCAATTGGCGCTCACGCTCCGCTCCGGGACATACCTCACGTCCGGCATCCCCATGATGGCCAGCTGCGCGGCGGCCTGGTTGGCGACGGTGGTGAGGCGATCGAGCCAACGGTTCTCGCCCTCCACGTGATCCGCAAAGTTGAGGCCCTCGTTCTTCCGCAACTGCTTCTCGGCCTCCAGCTCCTTGGCGAGGGTCCCCTCTCGGGTTTTGGCCTCCAACAGCACCTTCTCGAGACCCTCGAGCTTCAGCTTGAGGTCTTTGATGGAGTTGTTGGCCTCGGAGAGCTCCCCAGCCTTGCTGATGACCGCGCCATGCGCCTCTGTCAGGGCACTGTTAAGCGTGTCCTTCTCCTGGGACAGCTTCAGGGCATGCTCCTTCAACCCGTCGCGCTCCGCCTCCAGCTCCTCCACCTTGCCGGCGTGAACTTGGGCCTGGGCATTGAGTGCCTCTGCTTCAGCTCACTGGTCCGCTGCAAGACAAGCTTCTCCACCTCTGCATCCTTGCCACGAAGCATGGCGGCAAGCTTCTCCTCGTGTGCAGCGAGGTCCTCCTCCTGGGAGTTCAGCGCAGCCTCGTGCTGGGTCCGGGCGGCTTCGGCGGCCGCGGCCAAGTTCCTCGCCATCTCTTGAGCTTGCCGGAGCCGGAAGCAACAGAAGAGGAAGGCTGGTCATCAGCCACCTCCTCCTCGGTAGCGGCCCCGCCGGCCTCTCCGGCAGGCCCCTTGCCGGTCTCCTCAGCGGCAGCCTTGCCGGCCTCCCCGGTAGGCCCCTTCGCGGCGTCCTCGGCAGCGCCCTTGGCGGCCTCTTCGGCGGCGATCTTCTCCGCGTCCGCCTCGACGGCCTTGGTGACATCCTCAATGACGGCGTCCACGTCCTCTGGGTTCATCGAGGAGGGATCTGGACGCCGAAGAAGGGGGTGAGGCAAGGCCAAGACCAAGAGCCAGAAAGAAAAAGAAACAGGGACGAACGGCGAACGACTTACATGTGCTGGTACCAGGCTGGGAAACGGAAGTCCCCTCCCCGCCAACATTTGGCGTCGAGGCAAAGCCGCCGGCGCCCAAGTTCTCCTCCTCCTCCTCCATGTGCGTAGGCTCGGTGCTTGGCGCCCTTGCCGGGGACGCCCCTCGAGGCGGCGTGGTCGATGGGGGCGGCGTGTTAGGCGTAGCCCTCTGCGGCTCCGCCTGCTGCTGCTCTCCTCCTGCATACCTGGCAAGGTCAGCACCAAAGTGCCGTGCCCCTGACACATGTCGACGGGGGAAGAATGATGAACTTACGCTGGGGGCTATGCCGGGGGCTGCTGTCCGGGTTGCTCAACACCACCAGTGGCGCCCTCGAAGTACCAACCGGGGGCGGGCCACCCGCCGAGACCTTGGCCCTCTTCACTCTCTGGGCCAGCGTCTCCATGTCCCTGCAAAGGCGAAGACAAGTCAAGACGAGCAACACAAAATGAGGAGGCAGAGATAACAAAAAGGAACCAGATTCTTACTCGTCGTCCGCCTCCTCCTCTGCTGTTTTCCTCTTCCTCCTCGGGCTGAGGGATCCATAATCGAAAGTAACCTCCGTGTCAACATCCGCCGGAGGGGGGAAGGAGGTGGTGTCTGGACACGCGTGGACAAAGAAGGGGCGGCTGTCTTCTTCTTCACCGCGGCCTTCGCCGCGTTCTTTGCCGCCGCGGCCCTCGTGTGGCGCCCGGACCCCTCCAAGGTCAGCTGCGGCCGCGCAGCCCTGCCGGGCCGGACCGGCCCGCCGCAGGACTCGCCCTCGCCCCATAGCCAGCGTCGGGCCGGCGGTCCTGGCCTCCTCCGACGACGACTCGCCGACCACATCTTCAACCAGAGGAGCCTCGGTGCCGGCGCTGCTGGCTTCCCCGGCGGCCGCCGCCCATCGGGCGAGCTCCTCCTCCTCCACGGCCGTCGCGGCCTTGTCCTCCCAACCGCCAGCGCTGCCAGCCTCCTCGGCAAGCTGTGCCTCCCTCGCCCTGGTGCCGATGTAGTCCAGTTCTGCCTGGGTGGTGTCCTGGACAAGCAGCCGCTCGGCATCGGCGTTGATGTACCCCTCATGCAGAGTATCAAAGAACTGCTGCACCTCGGCGTCCTCCGGCTCCTTCCAGCTCGGGTCAGGGCCATGCACGTTGCAATCCGGCATCATGGCAATGATATCGGACCGGCGCGAGTTATTGCACAATGGGACCACCCCCGTCGGCAGCTTGAACAGAGGCATCTTGAGGACCTTGCCAGCCTTTGCGGTGCCCTTGCGACCTTGCCGGTCCGCTCGACCTCGCCGTCGCGGCCCACGTCAAGCTGGAAGAGCCGCTGGAAGAAATGGGCATGCCCCATCCCCGTGAAAATGTGGTCGAGGCCGGGACGAAGCCGCATGATGTCGGCGAGGTTCGTGAAGAGCCAGGCTGGCCTCCCCTTGTTATGCAGTGGAGCGATCCCGCGGCGGATGAAGTCCGCCCCGATCATCTCGTGGGTGAGGCCGGCCTCGGTGAGCCGGAGGATCCTGGTGGTGGCGACCGTGAGCTTCTCGTCGTCAGCATCGACGTCGCTCCAATCGCTTCTGCGGACCGGCGGCGCCCGGCGAACTTCGCAGAACGCCGGCGGGTCCTTCTCCTCGATCCAGCACCACCGGCCCCGCCATTCTTCCCACCTCTCCTTCATGGCGCCCTCCGGATACGCTACCTTGGATCTTGAGACCCAGGCGATGCAACCGGAGATGGCGCCCCCTGGTTGGATCCGAGGGGAGAAGTAATGGCGAAAGAGCGCCGTGTTGGGGTGCACCCCGGCGAAGCCCTCGCAGAGATGCGCGAAAAGGGCCATGCACGCCACCACATTCGGAGTAAAATCCAGGAGGCGGAAGCTAAAGGTATGCATGACGCCGCTGAAGAAATCGGAGAAGGGAGGACAGAGCCCACATGAAAAATAATTGACAAAGAAGGGGTAC